>NC_034613.1:107143654-107150743 GCF_900095145.1 Mus pahari | reverse complement strand
TAAACGTTGTGCTTCTTTCTTGGTTGTAGTAGGGCCCATGTGCAATAACTTATCTTTCACCTTAGAAGGAATATCTCTACATACTCCACACCACTGGACTCCTAAGAATTTCACTGAGGTTCATGGTCCTTGAATTTTGGTTGGATTTATTTCCCATCCTCTGGTACTCATATGTGTTACCAATGAGTCCAAAATGGTTGCTACTTCCTGCTCACTTGGTCCAGTTAACATACTGTCATCAATATAGTGTACCAATGTGATATTTTGTGGAAGGGCCAAATGATCAAGATCACTTCTTACTAAATTATGGCACAGGGTAGGAGAGTTAATATATCCTTGAGGCAAAACTGTGACAGTATACTGTTGGCCTTGCCAAATGAAAGCAAATTGCTTCTGGTTGTCCTTATGGACAGGTACTGAGAAGAAGGCATATGCCAGATCAATAACCATATACAAGCTGCCAGGAGATGGGTTAATTTGCTCAAGTAACAAAACTACATCTGGTACTGCAGCTGCAATTGGAGTTACTACCTGATTTAGATTTTGATATTCAACTGTCTTTCTCCATGATCCATCTGTTTTCTGCACTGGCCAGATAGGAGAGTTAAAGGAAGATGTGGTGGAAACCAACACCCCTGCATCTTTCAAGTCCTTGATAGTGNCAGTAATTTCTGCAATTCCTCTAGCAATATGATACTGTTTTTGATTAACTATTTTCTTTGGCAGAGGCAACTCTAAAGGCTTCCATTTAGCCTTTCCAACCATAATAGCCCTCACTCTACAGTTCAGGGAACCAATATGAGAATTCTGCCAGTTTCTGAGTATATCTATCCCAATTATACATTCTGGAACTGGGGATATGACTACAGGATGTGTTTGGGGACTTACTGGACCTACTGTGAGTCAGACATCTGTCAAAACTCCATTACTCACCTGCCCTCCATAAAGCCCCTACTTTAACTGGAGGACAACAATGTTTCTTTGGATCTCCTGGGATCAGTGTTAACTCAGAACCAGTATCCAATAGACCCAGGAAAGTCTGATAATTTCCTTTCCCCAAGTGTACAGTTACACTTGTCAAAGGCCGTAGGTCCCTCTGGATAAGAACTAGAAAAAGGGTAACAGCAAAATTTTCAGGTGTCTTATCAGGATCCTTCCTCAGGGGAACCTGGCCACCCTTTCATTAAAGGGGTTCCTTATCTGCAAACTGGCTCAAATCTGGAAATTGATTCACTGGCCAAGATTGCTATTTACCATGATCTAATGTAGCCTTTCTTTCATTTGTTTGAGAATTTTTCTGCTAATACAGATCAAACTGATATGCAGTAGGCTTCCTATGTATTTCATTCCTAGAAACACCATGATTTATTAGCCAGTATCAAAGGTCCAAGTGAGTCACACCATTATAAATTTCATCTATTCTGTACTGACCATTACAGGTATGTTATTTTAAACATTGTTTCGTCTATACTGTCCATTATAATAACTAGGATCACCTTGTCTCTGGCAATTCAATGCTGCCACCTGGCCCTTGTTATCTCAGGGTCCAATTGAACCCATTGAATTTAATTCATCTAATTGAGCAACAGCATCTCCAATGCTAAGGTCTGGTACAAGAAAAAGGGGAAGAACAAAATTCTTCAAATGTGCTGGTGCCCCTCTCACCAGTTTGCATCTTATAGAGCTGGTAAAGGGCATATCTTCTGGACCTACCCATTGTGTAAGATTAGGTTTTACATAATATATCCACTCTAAGATTGCAACTTCCCTAAGTATTAAAATCCCTTCATCAACACTATGCCATGGAGTATCAGGCATCTCCAAGTCCTTTCCGGGCTTTCTCTTGATAAACACTTCAGCCAACCATTCAANCAAACTTTTGACACCTTTTTTAACTGTGCAAGCTTCCATATTAAAACTAGAATCTCCACTCAGAGGGCCCATGTCAACAAACTCAGTCTGCTCTAGTTTTATGTTCCTTCCACCCTTATCCCACACCCTTAAAAACCATTCCTACACATATTTACCAGGTTTCTGCTTGAATAAATTTGGAAACTCATTAAGCTCCTTAGTAGTGTAGTGAATTTCCTCATGGACTACACTTTCTACCTCCCCTCTAGTAGTCTGTTTGGCTTTGAGTATAGTTACAGGTCTAGAAGAAATTATTGGTGGGCCTTGAGAAACATCAGTATTGTCTTGTCTGGCATTTTCTTCAGTGAAAGTCACTGCTGGTCTATCAGNCTCTGCANAATTAATNTNCTCATGTGGGGAAGGCATTATTTCAAGGGGTGGGGCTGAGGGTACTACTTCCTCAGGTNGGGCAAACCCTTGAGAATCTGAAAATTCAAAATTCTCAGCTTCAACACAGTCTTCCCACACATCCCCATCCCAAGTTATAGGATCCCATTCTTTGCCAATTAGTGCCCTTACTTTAACTGTCGACACACTCTGAGGCTGAGACTTGAGTTGTTGCTGTAGTTCAGTCAACCTTATAATGAGGGTTTCAGTTTGATTTTCTGCAACTTGAGCTCTATGGCTGCAGGAGAGAAGATTCTCTTCAAGGACACACTTAGCAACTTTTAGATCATTTACTTGTGTGTGGAGCCTTTCGATTTTATCACACAAATCCTTCCTTTCATTCATTGTTTTTTCCCCAGATGCTAAGAGCAACCAGCCAGTAAAATCATTTTCCGATTTTTTCCCCATCTTGTAGAAANCTTTGTACACTGAATCACCTAATCCATCAAGAAAATCAAGGGCTTTAGCTTCTTTAAGTTAGAAATATAGTTTCAACCATGGGTCTTCAAAATTCTCTGAGCTCCCAGGCGGGAGAGGATCTGGAGAGGTTTCAGTAGTTGAAAGTGCTGGTGGATCAACAAGTCAACTCCAGTATTTTAAAAGGTTCATCCTTATATTTCTGCTCCTCTAGAACCACTCCTGGTACCAATATCTGTATTAGTCAGAGTTCTCTAGAGTCACAGAACTTACGGATAGTCTCTATATAGTAAAGGAATTTATTGATAACTTACAGTCTGCAGTCCAATTCCCAACAATGGTTCAGTAGTAGCTGTGAATGGAAGCCCAAGGATCTAGCAGTTGCTCAGTCCCACGCAGCAAGCAGGCAAGAATGAGAATAAGACTCCCTTCTTCCAATATCTTTATATGGTCTCCAGCAGAAGGTGTAGCCCAGATTAAAAGTGTGTGCCACCACACCTTTAATCCCAGATGACCTTGAACTCTGAGATCTCCCTGTCATAATCTTTTGGAATCCATAGCCACTATGCCTCAAAATCTCCATACCAAGATCCAGATCAGAAACTTCTATCTCCCAGCCTCCAGATTAGGGTCACTGGTGAGTCTTCCAATTCTGGACTGTAGTTCATTCCAGATATAGTCAAGTGGACAACCAGGAATAGTCACTACACCCCCCCCAAATAAAATAATAATAATAATAATAATAATAATAATAATAACAATAATAGTAGACAATACTATGCAATCTACCAAGTAAGGGAAGTGATTAAATTGTTCTACCTCATGGCTATACCCAGGAACCACAATGAATAGCAATGTGGCTAGAAAGGTATAAAGGTAGATATAATAACACTAATTCATCAGTGGTAGCCAACACCTGTCAAACTGAAATTAAGGCCCATTCAACAATAGGAAAATTAAACCCAGTATGAATATCCTAGCAAAAGTCTTGGGTTTGCACCTTCTTGGCTCTAGGAAAAGAAACTATTACCACCATTTTCCTAAGAGAAACTGATTCACAACAGATTTCGTGGTATGTGGAGTCTTACAATCTTCCCATCCACTTTTCTTGGATATTCTGTACACTGAAGGAAATGTAACCATTTGGGCTAGGCTTTCCACAATCTCTTGATCTCTACATTGTGTCCAGTTGTCTTTTTCTGTGATGCTTTGGATTTGCTGTCAAGAGAGGCTTCCTTGATGAAGGGTGATAGATACACTTTATGTGTGCAAGGATAAGGTAGAGTAAGTAGATTTATGTAGTAAGGAAAGGTAGAGCTATTATAAATAGAAAGCCTTGTTGCTAAACAATAAGTACAATAGGAAAATTATTGTGGTCCCTTTTAGTCAGGAATTATTTTTATAATCAGCCTAAAAATTTTACAGTAGACTGGGTAATCATCATTCTTATCCCTTAAGAAATATTTGAGATCACAGCTCTAACAGAGCAATGGGACAAGAGAAGAGTCACTATGAATTAAAACAGGTGAGTAATGTATAGAAGAAGCCAGTATGCAAAGACTAAATGCTTTTCCTAACCTGGGTTTAATACTATAGGATCTAAGGAACAGAGCCTGCATAGAAACAAAACAATGCCCCCTCAAAAACCCACAACAATCAAACAAACAAACAAACAAACAAACTAGCAATAACTACTGCCTGCAAAATATAAATGAGAGATGGATGGACTACAAAGATACTATAAATAGTGATACACAGGAGGGCTGGATGCTTTTATGCCCCCTTCCCCAGCTAAGTAGCCCATTTCCATTCTTGGGAGTGCTTTTCCTATCTTAATAAGCTAATTCTATTTATCATATATCCCTATTGCAATCTTTGGGATGAGTTAACTTCTTACTGAGCTCTGCTAGTAATAAAATCTTAACACATCTTTCCCTGGAATACAAAAGCCTGACATTGTGTACTCTTTGAACTTGAATTCTTGGTTCTGCACTAATCATGTTTTACAAGACACTCTGGACTTTTTCAGTGTTACTTTGCCCTCTGTGGGTAACATGAAAGGTATGACTTTTTCTCCATTTCCCTTTCTGGCAGGTCCCAATATTTTCAGCTTGCCTGAACATTTTCTTTCAAACTCTCATACATGTGTCTGTCATTCTAGGCATATTTTAAATTTTCTTTCAGTGAGATTAAGAAACCAAAATAAAATTTCCCTAGTAACACTATTAGAATGCTTTTTGCTTAGAGTTTAAACAACTATATTTCTAAGTATGGTTCTAGAAATCTCTAATAGCATACATGTATACAGTCAATTTATTCTCTTTCAGCTTCAATGGACAACTCTGAAATATGAGCAAATATACTCGATCTAACCTTCACATTATGCAGTTAAAAATATAATAAGTTCTATGTGAAACTACCCATGCAAAAGGGAAACAGTAACATAATTAAATGCCATGTTCATACTTGTGTTACATACAACAAACCCTTAAATTTGTGATGAATTTGAAAAAGATAAAACTAGGTAACAAAACCAAAAGAAAATAAGTAAAAATGGTGTGTACTTAATACATTTTAGCAGTTAATACTGTATTAATTATTTTATTTAAATATTTCATGGATTGAATTAAGGTAATAAGATACAATATTTTATCTTGTATTTGAAAATGTCCATCATGTTTGTTAGTGTGTTTCTCAGATCTCTCATTTTTCTCCAGTATGATAAATGTGTGGACAATTACATCCCTCAGTGATTGTCACTAAGCCTTAATTGACAGTCCATGTTATATCATCTAGCTCAGGAGATTCATGTTACTTGAATCAAAATCTCAAGTTTACATAGGAAAACTCAAACCAGTCTGTCTTAATTGTTAAATATAATATTTCCATACTTCTGCTGAGTTATCCAGTCACTTCTATTGTCAGAAACACATTTCAACACCTCAATATTCATTTTCCATTTGGTTTAGATTTATACTTGAAGGATTTTCAATAATTTACATTCATGAATTTTATTTTATTTTTTAAACTTTTACTAATAAAGTTTCCTTATCAACAAAATTATACATGTACATAATATATTATGGTTACTTTCCCCACAACTTTATTTCTCTCCAATTTTCCAGTTTCCTTGTTCCCAAGAAATCTCTTCCTCATACTCATGATTTTTTTGTCTCATAGTTAAACATAGTTTAGCATGATTATTCATGTCTGAATGAAAATGGATTCATAACTATCCATTAGAGCCTGATTGGCTCAAAAGCTGATAGACAAAAGGATAAAATGCCTATCTCTTTCACAAAACATGTTAGTGTAAACAGGTTATTAGTAAGTGGTTGTTCTCTGTGAGCCCCTTTGCCATCCATTAAGAACTGTTGGCTCAGCAAATATTGTATAGGCTCATTGTCAGTAGGCTTAGCTCCCATGAGTTGATAATTGTTATGGCTGTTTCATGGTAAGAAAATGACATCACCAAGCCCTGATCCTTAGCTTTCACCTTTTATACTCTTTCTCTGTTTGCTTCTCCTACTTTTCCTGAATGTTAAGAAGGTGATATATATGTCCTGACTGTCGCCAAACTCTCAAACATCTTCTTTTGTAGCATCAAGTAAAGTCAGAGATATTAACATTCTCTTGAATTCACTGAAAAATATTGACAGTAGCCTGTGGCTATTGATTTAAGCATAGATATTTAGAAGGCAGTGTAGTGATAATGCAATTAACTTTAGAGGATGTACTACGTTCCTCCTAAAGCCTACAACCTCCTCAGTTATTGGCATTTTATTTTGTTTTGTTTTTAACTGTGTTTATAGTACTATATACAGATTCCTTCTTTTGGAATGGACCTCCAATGCAATCAGGAAGAAGTTGGTGTTATAGTTCATAGAATTTACAGCACCACTGCAAGATTTGCTGACACTGCCTGCCCCACACCCACCCCCCGCCCCAGTAGGCTCCTTAGCACTATACATCTCTTTGAAATCTAAACATCAGGCAAGAATTATCTTCCTTAGTTCTAGGTGAGCAACCAAAGGGAATGACAAGGGTCTGTAGGCCCCTCTGACCATGATCTCATATAAAGTACATTTAAAATACATTTTTTTCTGATGGTTATGCAGGAACATTTTTTGATGTAATCTCTATTAAATGTTTTTTTTTTTCCTGAGTAACTTTGCTTAGGCCATTAGCCCATTTTTGAATTGCATTGTTCATTTTCATGGAGTTAATATTTTAAGTTAATTGTACATTTTGACTACTAATTTTTTATTTGGCTTATACCTAGTTGTAGTGGCTATTCCTGGTTGTCAACTTGACTATATTTGAAATGAACTACAATCCAGAATTGGAAGGCTCACCAGTGAACCTAATTTGGAA
>NC_034613.1:107132622-107143643 GCF_900095145.1 Mus pahari | reverse complement strand
TTCTTGTGGTGTGGGACTCAGCAACTGCTAGATCCTTGGACTTCCATTCACAGCTACTACTGAACCATTGTTGGGATTTGGACTGCAGACTGTAAGTAATCAATAAATTCCTTTACTATATAGAGACTATCTGCAAGTTCTGTGACTCTAGAGAACCTTGACTAATACACTAGTATACATCTCTAATTGTGTTTTGTTTATAAAGTGTCTGCCATAGGCACATGTGTCTTATTATTTGGCACTGTACTGGTAACACTCTTTGGGGAAGTTACGAAATCTATAGTAAGTGAAGAAATGTTAAAATAAATGTCACCAGAGGGCAGGATCTAAGGTTGAATAGCTTGATCCAACATGCTGTTCTCTACCTCCTAAATATGGATACAATGTAATTGACCAGTACCACACTTCAGATGTTTGCCTTCCCTGTTTTTTGTCATATTATTTTCCAACACCATTAACTCTATTCCTCTTAAGTACAAAGTCAAAACAGCCTCATTTTGTTGGGCAATTGGGTATATACAGATAGCCTGGTCTCCACTTGTGCTGAGGTCTTGAACCCCTGTAGTTCCCAATGGGTGGTAATTTCCACCAACATGGGACAGTAGGCGTTCGATCATGTCTCCTGGACCCCTGACTCCTGTTGAAGTTACTGCCTCCATAACCCCACAGGAAGGCATGTGGCTCTCAGTTACGTAGACAATGTTCCAAGCTTCTGGCCTTCTGGCTAGACTCCTCTTCACAGCCTAGCAACAGCAAGATAACAAGCCCTCTCTAAGAGGGGCTGTTTGGCCCCTCCTTGCTCTCTAAGCTTTTACCTCTCTCTCTCTAAGCCTTCACATTTCTTACTATCTAACTCTCTTTCTCTGTTTCCCTATGCCCTTCTCTCCTCTTGGCCATGGCTGGTCTCTCTCTCTCTCTCTCTCTCTCTCTCTCTCTCTCTCTCTCTCTCTCTCTCTCTCCTTATCTTCTGTCTTTTCTCCTGCCTTTCTACAATAAAGCTATAAAACCATAGACTGTCTCCCTTCATCAAGGACCACTGTGCTTGGATGATGGGATAGGCTTTCTTCTAATGAGCCACTTCTAACCTCCCATCAGAAGGCCTTCTTGTGGTCTAGCCATGTACTAAACTAAAGACTCTTGCGTGCATGGGAATCCCCTTCTCCCCCTGCCCTCTCTTCCCATATCTCTGGGGACAAGTGCTATCCTGGGGTCCCTATTCTGTTCTCAGCTCCTCTGCCATATCCAACTTGGGGTGCCGGAGACTGAGAACCTCATATGGGGGCTGCCCCCTTGTCCACCCCCCCTCCATGTGGGATCAGTGGCTTTACACAGCCAGATGTCCACCTAAGGCCACATGGAAAGCATCTGGCAGCCCTCCCGCATCTGCCCACCCAGAGCACTGAAACTCTGGCTTCCTCTCCTCCCTCCCTCTTCCCCACATTCCCATGGACCTGCATCATTGTTCCTCATCATGTTTTTAGCACTGTTGTTTCACAGTAACAGAAACAAAGCCAAAAGAGGAAGTGGTACCAAGAGTGGAAATCATGACTATGACAATTTGGGGCTTTAAAGTCTCCTTTTCAAGAGAAGAATCTGATAGACTTTGGGATTTGGGGTTGGAAAAGCCACTGAGTCCTGTATACACAGCTTAATGGGCCATTCCAGTTGATTTTTGGGAGACAGTGATGCTGAGAAATGGTAGGCTAACTTATTATATTTCAGAAGCAAACAAGAACTCTACTAGAAACCAGGATGAGGCTATTAATAGAATATTTTGCCAAATAATCTGACTATATTTTGTCCATTTAGATCTTGTGTCTGTTAGATTAAGATTAGGGCCATATGTGCAAAAGGTAGTCTGTGTTCTGGTCAAGTGAGGCTTACTCTGGAGACCCTGTAGAAATCCTACAAGGGATGAAACAGTGAGCTATGCCCCCAGACATAGACGCCTGACGCCACGAGTCCTCAACTCCATCATTCTGTGGTCATCAGACACATAGGCCTGTCAAGACTTGACCCTCATAGTCCGGCAATAGCCAGGTATGCTCCTCCCATAATTACTCTGCAATAGCAAGGCCCATTTAACCTTTTTAAAGTTTGCAATCCTGAATTCTCAAAACAAGGATCATTTCCTAACTCTACAGGCAGCAGAACATAAGCCGGTCTTTTTAAGAAAATCATAACAGGACACTCCTTATCTAAATCAGGATATACACAATTAGTTAATTGACAAGAATTACAATGAATCTGAAAAGACTTGTCAAGATTGGTAATCTTAGCCGGGCCTGGTGGCGCAGGCCTTTAATCCCAGCACTCAGGAGGCAGAGGTAGGCGGATTTCTGAGTTCGAGGCCAGCCTGGTCTACCAAGTGAGTACCAGGACAGCCAGAGCTATACAGAGAAACCCTGTCTCGAAAAACAAAACAAAACAAACAAACAAACAAACAAAGATTGGTAATCTTAACTATTAAAATTAACAATATAGCATACGGGTAAGGTACACAAGCTTTTACAACTATAGGAGAGTCGGCCTAAATGGTCAAAAATATTGTCTCTGACAAAAACATCTTGTCCATTCTCTCTACCAGTCCATTCGTCTCATGATTCAGCTTTTGTAGTTGTTCAAGTCAGCTCTCATTGCTGCAGCCTGGGGAGGAGATAGGGAAAGTCTTCTTCATCTTGCTTGCAAGTGTCTGCTCTCCTGGATTACTTCTTCTCTGTGCTCTCAATACAGCTTTCCTGTCACTATCCTCAGGGCACTCAGGAACTCCCAGGTCAGCNTGTGGCACGAATCACTCTGGAAGCTAGCATGCTCCTGCAGCATTCTGTGGAAAAAAACAGAAACATTGCCCCCCTTTTTCCCCAAATTAAGTACCTGAAAAGGATCATGCTATGTGCCAATAAGTGGATCCTTTTTATCTTACCTAGACACGATTATATTCATTTTATTTATTTATTTATTCAAAGATAAGAGTATCTACTTGTAGCAATTAAGTATAAGACCTCAAGAATTAGCACCATTGGGCTGGTGAGATGGCTCAGCGAGTAAGAGCACCCGACTGCTCTTCAGAAGGTCCTGAGTTCAAATCCCAGCAACCACATGGTGGCTCACAACCATCTGTAACAAGATCTGACGCCCCCTTCTGGAGTGTCTGAAGACAGCTACAGTGTACTTACATAAATAAATAAATAAATAAATAAGAATTAAAAAAAAAAAAGAATTAGCACCATTATGTAGAAACAGGTAGAAACTGAGGACACTTGAGAACAAATTTTTACCATTTGACATGCACATTTTCTAAAAATACCAAAATATCACCTTAAGTAAAGAAATTAGATTATATGACCAATTATTCTTGTGTAAGTTCTATAATCTGCCTGAGATATAAATCTAGCATTGCGTTGCCTTAAGAGGTCTTGTCCAGGCAATCTTGGACAAATTCTTAAATCTCCAAAGATAGTCTTCTTAAAAGAACAGCATTTTTTCTTATGAGTTGTGTATGCATAAACAATTGCAAATGAGACTTTTGAGAATTTATAGTATCTGAGGGACAATTTTAATCAATTGTAAGCTCTGAGCTCTATATTGACTATTAAGATACAAATTAAAACTTGATCATTGAACATTTTATAACACCATCTACAGCACACAATTTAATTTTCTGTGCTGAATCAGGAGGAAACTTCAAGAAAGTAAACATGTGATCCAATTCACATATACTTCTCTCCCATAAAAAACGTTGCTTTTAAATACAGTAAATGGAATGCATGCACGCATGAATTTATGAAAGATACAAAAGCATACATAAAAGCAATTTTTAACTTATCTTTTAGGATAATGATTATCAATTGTATTAAAAATGATGGTATGCAGTAGGCCAAATATCAATATTTTGTAATGACCAACTTAATTGCTGTCTGGAACAAGGAACAGACACTTTTTAAGACGCAATTTTCTGTTGTAGTTTTTCTAAAATACATGAATTTATTTTACAATTCTTTATTACCACCACAACAGACTTATAATAGGATGTTAAAACTTTACTTTGAGGTGAAGAAAAATGTTACATTAACATTTTCTCTTGCCAAACAATTGCTGTGGGCAGGTTTAATAACCATAACTAAAATAAGCAGCTAGTATTTAATTACCATTGATTATAACTGATAACAACTGATCACAGCTTTCTCTACTTTCCACAAAGCTTTTTTGTTTTTCACCAGTTAATTTGACTCTCACTTGATAGCACCTAACAAAGGATTAAGTTCTCCTGTGGTGAGTTTAAGGTGAGGTGTTAGCCAAATAACATCTGGAAGCTTTCAAAAATAACTTGTCATAAGCAACATCCTTGTTTTTTTTTTCTTAAAATTTTTCTTCTACCACAATTTTTCTAGGATAACTAAAACCTTAATTATTAAAAAGATATTGTGTCTGAATCTCTTTTGAAGCAACAGCTACTCTCTAGAACTTTAAAGTTCACTATGTGACAGCAAAGATTTGAAGTAAATGTTTCTTTAGAGGCATTTGCTATTAAATTACTTTTCATTTAAGAAACTATATATACTGAATGATTTAAAGTCGTAGCTTCTTGTATTTAAGCAGAGACAATAAAATTTTAATAATAATAATAATTATCTTTCTTAAGAGGACTTAAACTTAAAACGTTTCTTATAACTTTAGTGTTGGGAAAAAATTGCTTGTACAGTATGTAGTCTTCTGCCAGGCAGCAACCATAGCCAAACTGACTGTCTGAAGGTCTAATTTATGTACAAAGACAAACATATCTAGATAACTCTTAGTTTTGTTTGAAGTGAGCTGTGTTAGCACTCTCATAAGATGATTACCCTTGTAATAATCTTAACAATATATGGGTGAGTTAAGTCTTAAGCTTGCGATCAAACTGCAAGCTACAGTAAATGTAACACTGGCAATTTTAACCATACTTTCTAAAGTTTCTTTTGGAACACTAGAATATTATCTACAACTTTGGGAAAGCAAAGCCCAATTTTAAAACAATTTATCATCTTAAAATCTCTTTAAAATCAGTATTAGAAACATCACTATCACATTACGAAGTTTGGCTGCCATTTATAGCTATGAACTCATGACAGCGTAAATTTTAATGCTTTNTTAAAGAGACATTGTTTTGAATCTTATCTCTTGTAAGTCTAGTTTCTAGGATAAAAATCACATTAAATATTATCTCAATTAGAAATATCCTTAGAGGCCTAATTTTTTGGCCTACTTTATGCCATGTGTTTAAAATGATTCTAACCCTGAGTTACCGATTTAAAGCTAACTTTTTTGTTACAAATATTATACCTTTATAATTAAAGCCAATAACTTATGAGCTAATACTCTATGATAAAGCCATGCAGAGCATTTCACACCCTTAAGACCAGTCAAAAAACAAATGAAGCAGCGACATGAATCTTATAATTTTAGACCACAGAATTTTGTTTTGCTATAATTTTAAAATCAAAAGCACTTTGTCACTTGCTAAACACAATAATCATGAGAATTTTCTAGGAAAAAAAAAAACAACTATCAGCTTTTTTACCTTAGAAGAGATTGCAGACTCCTTTTTTAAAAGTTTTCAGCAGGGCCTCTCCTGCTGTGCTTGATTTTTGGCTAAAGTGTGGGCCTCTCGGTCTCTGCTGTGCAAACTGAGACTAAGTCAGCAGTTAAAGTTTTAGCCATTTATTTTTTTCTTTTCTTTTCAACATGCTCACAAACTTCCTTCTTCCTAGAGAGTGATAAATTTCTATGTAGGGCAGTGACTAGCTGCCTTGACCCAGGGTCAGCTCAAGGACTGACTGCCTAGGATCTAACATGGCTACGTATCAAGGGAAAGCACATGGATCTGTTTTCCAACTAAAGCAAGGACATTGGAGCGTTTGTTAAACAAAATGCCACCATTCCAGGAGAATGAGTTTCCTTGAACTTTTTGCCTCGGGACAGTGCCCAGGTTTTTGGGACCTGTTGGCGCTTGTCACTACTGGAAAGAATGTAACACATTTTCCCTTTGGTCCTGGGGAATACCAAGCCTCCTAAGGGGTCCCCACCTGTTCTCAGCTCCTCTGTGGTATCTATCGATGTCCTACAATGTCCAAGAGCTCTCTGAAACCCAGGGATCCCAGACTGCCCTCTCTCTACCCCCATGGACTGGGATTCCTTGGCTTCCAGATGCCCATTGGAGCAGCATGGAGAGCATGAGACAGTCCCCCATGTCTGCCCATGTAGAGCCCCAGAAATCTGTCAGGACATGGGTCATCTCTCCCACCCCCTTTATTGCCCCATGACTGTAGCCACACGTACCCTATAGAGATTATTTGTGAATTATTAAATGGCCCTTTGAGTGTCTGAAATTCAAAAAGGTAGTGATAAATCTCATAGTAGATGCTGCTCAGGTTAAGCCCAGACTCCCCTCTGTGTCTATCCTGATGTTCGTTCTTTAATCCTTATAGCTACAGCGAGAAATAGACTACACATAAAGAGCCTGTTTTATGAGTATGTAAACAAACTACTAACATTTCTAGATTGCATTAAAATAATAGGCCCCAAGGTAGCTTACAGAACTCAGGTTCAAAAATTCAAAGGCTTCATAGCATTATGGCACATCACCTACTGTTTAATGAATGCACCTTAATTAAATGTGCAAGTATACCAGGCAATGGTGACATATACCATTAATCTCAGAATTTGGGAAGAAGAGGTGTGTAGATATCTAAGGTTCAGATTAGCCTGATATATAAAATAAGTTGCTGGACATGCAGAACTACAGTGAGAAATTCTATCTTAACAAAACAAAACAAAACCAAAACAAACAAAAAGTACAATTCCTCCACACCCCTCCCAAACCTTCCAAATTCTCTAACACATAAACAAAGTTCCTTCTTCCTTTCATGTCCAGGCAACATATCTCTTATCATCACAGAAAGGCTTAAACTAGAATTTGTCATGTAGACAGTTCAGAATCTTTCAGTTCTCTCCAAATTCTACTACATTCTCTTTTCTTTCCTCTTTCCTCATACCTCTATTTTGGGACAATAGACTGAACCACCAGACAGAAAAAATGGTAAGGAGAGTGAGCCACTAGACAGAAGAACTGGTAAGGTAGTAGCAAAATTCAGAACTGTGATAAAACTCATAATTGAGAACAGAAAAAGTTCTAACTAAATGCAGACAAGATTTCTGTTCTGGAGCATGTGACCATGACACCCCACTAAGAGGACCATGACAATAGGACAACACCTGCATTTCTTCCCCATCCAAAAGGGAGGCCTCTAACTTCTCAGACTGAGCCAATGGAAGATCTACCCCCTAGATCCCACCCCACCCACAAAATGTGTATGAGGTCCCTGTCTACAAGGAATAAATTACATGAGCTACTTTCCAAATGTTTTCTGAGGGTGCCTGTCTTATTCAGCTGTAATACTCCAGGAAAGATTTTTCTCTCTGGGAGCATACATCACTGGACCTTGACGCTACCCAACAGTCCAGGTGCAAGTATTTAACCACAGCCACTTCCTGCTCAGTGTCTCTGCCTTTGTCTCCTAGATGCTGTCTGTGTCTTAACTCCTGAAACCAACTTCTCCACAGCAATGGTGGCTGGCTGGTGAAGACGTACAACATCCTACCTTGCTCTGATTCCATTAGGAGAAATGAAACTTTTTTTTTTTTTTTGGTCTGGCCATAACCAAGTTTCAAGAAACCTTTTTTTCCCTCTGGCCAGACTAAGGATTCTCTGCTGGCTATGTCTAATGGGACTGTGTCAAACTGTTATGGCATGAAGAGATCTCCCCGACTCTGCATTACATGAGTTGGGAAAATAATGAGTGCATAGAAATTTCTTATTTCAAGCCAGACATGGTGGCACATGCCTTTAATCCCAGCACTCAGGAGGCAGGGGCAGGTGGATTTCTGAGTTCGTGGCCAGCCTGGTCTACAAAGTGAGTTCCAGGACAGCCAGGTTTATACAGAGAAACCCTGTCTCAAACAAACAAACAAACAAAAGTGTTATTTCAGTTGTCACATAAACATTGTAAATTCAAGAAACAATTATCTTCACTGCTCCCTACATAATTAGAGACCTAATAATGTTAGGCTGATTTAAATATAAATGAAAGAATATCTTTGCTTGAAGAAACATCAAGGGAGCATAATATTGTATCTAAAGAGTTGTTACTACTGATTGAGTTTATGCAGGTCTATAGTGACAAAGAGTAACAAAAAGAAACTGAAGAAATTTAAAACCATGAATGTTGGAGAGGAACAAAACACTGGAAAGCATAAGATTTGTAAGATTTTCGTGTGGAGCCCTCCCCACTTTAGTCTGGAGAAGGCAACGCCCAAAAACCACGAATAAACCATCTTGATGTAAAAACACGAGGTAGTTAATGGTGGAACTCCAAGCTGATGCATAGCCCACGCAGGAGGTAGAGGCACCGACCCTGTGGCCTGAAAGCTAGGGGTTTTTATAGGAGGAGGGGTCGGAGCTAGCAAGAATTGGCATGGTTACACACGATTGGTCCATTTGAATGCCAACACATTTGTAGAGTAGTACCTGTAATTTAGCAGAACACTTGGTTAACATATGACTCCAAATTATTAGCCCCAGGAATGTTTTTATAATGGCCTGCCTGTTCATGCCCAGGACTGCTCTGCATCCTCTGCCTCAGGCTTTTAAGCTTACAAAACAGCTCTCTGGACATAAGTTGCATGAATCCCGGGCCTTAAATTTCATTTTAAATTGTATTTCCCTTCAGATCATATCCCAAGCATGTATGAAAACTGCATTTGTTAAATAGACTGTCATTAATGAGAAGTATACTCATTTATACTACCAAAATAAGAATGGGTACTCTGAGGACAAGACTTCACAAATGAAAATCTCAGGCTAGTAAAAGGAGACGATGAAATGCATTTTCTGCTCTTGTAAAGAAATTACCTAGAGAAGTTTGTCACCAATTTCAGTGTATATAATGATAGAATTTCTATCAAAGCAGCCAGTTTCCATACCAGGCTGCCAGCACAACATCTATGTGTTGACTAAGTTTTGGGGAAATAACAGCTTCTTCTTTCACAGTTTCAGAAATAAACAAAGTGGGGTTGGGTAATATGTGGCAGGATGTGATTCCCTATGAAGAGATACTTTATGGCCACTGTGTGAAGCTGAGGAGATAAATTCTGGATTATGTTGGAAACAACAAGATACTGGAAATAACACAGCCATAGGCCATCTGCCAAAAAGGGTTGTATACAGCAAATTGACTCTATGATAAGTTTTGTCCAAGACCAAGAAAGAAATACATGATACAGGAAGCAAAACTGTAAGGAGTCACCTAAGCCCTTCAAAACTGCAGCCTCAGATTCCTGACTTAGCACTAGAGGGTTTGATGTTTGTCATATGAGATTTAACCTTCTTTTGATTTAATTTTCCTCACTATTCCCATTTTTTTTTCATTTTAAAGTGGTAGCATATATACTATGCCCTTGCACATTTGAAGCAAGCAATTAATTTTTTTCCCAGATCACAATTAAGATACTGCCATGAGGCTTAGAAACAAATTTAAGCTCTTGAACATTTGATCTTAATAAATACCATGAGAACTTTAGATCAGGAGATGGCCATGATCATACAGGTACAAGGGGTATGATGCAGTATTTTGAATAAGAAATATCCTGCATAGGATCAAATGTTTGGTCTGATCTCTATTTGGTTATGCTGTTTAGTATTTTCTTGTCTACTAAGATGATCCTGTGATTTTTCTCTTGAAGTTCATTCATGTAATAAATTATACATATTGTTTGTTGAACCACCCCTATGTGTTTGATATAATCAATTTGATCACAATGAATGATCCATTTGATGTAATCCTGAGTTCAGTTTACATTAATATTCATCATGGAAATTAGTCTGAAATTTTATTTTCTGCTTTGTCTTTGTGCAGTTTTAATATAACAATGGCTTGGTAAAAAAATGGAGTAATTTCTCTCTTATTTTGTCGGGAAAATCCTGTAACTGTGCAGTAAATTCATCTTATTTGGAACCTTTAAGATAGTTGTGTGAGTTTTATTACTTGTTCAATGTTATTGCTGGGTATAGGTACATTTAACTTATTTATTTCACATTAACTTTGAGTGATACACACCTAGAAATTCATCCACTTCTTTTAGATTTTCCAAGTGAGTGGAATATAGTGAGAGGACTGAGACAGACAGACTCCCTGACAGGTGTTAAACTGGTAGTTCAGGAAACTACCCCTAGATCTCTGTTTCCAAGAACTAGGCAAGTCCAGGCAAGTCAGTTACTGGAAAAAAAAACAAAAAAAAAAACAAAAAAAACAAAACCAGACCTCAGGCAGTCAATCAGAAACTGCCCAGCCACCTGTCCTGAGGCAAGGGCAATGTATTATCAACAGTTTCACAGCTTCCCCAGCAACAATTTTCACCCCACCTCCATGCGCCCATGCCCCAGCAATAGCTTTGGAATGGCCCTAGATACAGAGCAAACCAACTGAGATAAAGGTCCTTAACCCTCCCTGGAATTTATTTAAATTGGGCCTATGAGCTCACTTCATGTGCATGACCTTGCTTATGTGAGAATCATCACTTTTTTATAATTTAGATTCTTATTGCTATAACATTTCTTTTAAGATTGCCTTCATTGTGTCTCATAGATTTTCTATGCTTTAATTCTCATTCTGGAAATTTAAATTTTCCTTTTGATTTCTTCAGTGACACATATATCAATTGTAGAGGGTCCTTTAGTGTTATGAAATATAGGGCATCAAGGAGTTGTTTGGTGGCCCCATGCAAATATGTTCCAATGAGAAATTTACATCATGAAACAGATCTGGTATAGAGAAGGCATAGAGGTAAACAAATGGGAGCAGAGCTATGAGGGTAAAGAAGGGGAGACGGGGAGACAGAGGACAGAAAGGAGGAAGGAAATATCCAGGAACATGTAGGAAGAGAGAGAGAGAGAGAGAGAGAGAGAGAGAGAGAGAGAGAGAGAGAGA
>NC_034613.1:107120147-107130951 GCF_900095145.1 Mus pahari | reverse complement strand
TGTGTGTGTGTGTGTGTGTGTGTGTGTGTGTGTGTGTGTGTGTGTAAGTAGCTGCAGAAGATAAGATGGGTATGGAAAAATTTCTTATGTGTAGATTTGAAACATTCAAGCCCATGGTCTTGGTATTTTCAGGGTCAGGAAGCCCCCAAACCAGGGCACAGGGGAAGAATCCCATCTTTTGGAATAGGCAATTGGTGGCAAATTGGGCTGTAGATGGTCAAGGATGCTTATCTGGATTCCATTGAGAGGTGCATCCTAGTGGATTTCCTGAAGCTTATAATAATCTTGACTTTTAGTATGAATATGTAAGACCCCGACCCTCAGTCAGTGGTACTTACTTTGAGCCGCAAATATGCAGATCTGAGCAAAAGCAAGAGGTTTATTTTCCAGAATATTGGGATGACCTTCAATTAGTCCCTCAAGGTGAGTGATTAGGAGGTGTCAATCCCTCCCCGACCCTCACCACCACCACTTGAATGGCAATTACAATTATTTTTATACTTTTTAGTGGCACAAGTTACATCAGCAAGGTTACAAACTTACTGGCTAACTATATTGACCTTTAAATATATTAATTAGCAAGCATGGACAGATCATGACACACGTTTGAACTCTCTCTGGGACTTTCCAGAGGGTCACTTTTTCTCAAGAACGTTCCTGTTCCTCCAGAGAACACTAAGTGGAAATTGGAACTTGGCCTAGCCTTGACCCCAGCCAGGAGGGGGACTGTGTAGGGGGGAGTGTAAGACTTGTAAAAGCCCTTAGGGTCCTTCAAATAAAAACCAGGCTTCCTCCCCGATAAGGACTAGCTTCAGCTTGTGGAAGGCTTCTGAGAGAAGTGGTGTCTGGAAACAGTGAAAACAAACTACTCAAAGTCAAATAGTAGGACCAAGCTGGTGGACTATATTCTTTTTGGGACAGCTTTTGAGGTAATTTTTCTCTATTCTGCTTTGTCGGTAGATCCCAGACAGCTCTCTATGTTCTGCTTGTGCTAGTTCTCTAATGTTCAAAAAAAAATTCTCTGGATATCTCACTTCTTACAGATTATAAGCCCAGACTTTTATATTACATATCAATCTAGTCATTTATTTCAGGTTTCCTTTTGATTATCCCATGAATCAAATTCTGTGAATGACCCCAGCCCCATAAGTCTTCGGAGAGAACAAGCACACATTTTCTTTTAACATTGCAAAAGCATTCAGAGATCTGTCTATATCTGCTAAACATAGAGGATAAGCTACCTGGGTGGGACCCCATCTCGAAATTACCATTTCTACCACATCTGGACCTAAACTCCTCTGTCCCAGGTTGACGCTGAACTCAGGAATAAACAAAAACAGCTAGGTGTGATCTTCTGTGATCACCACTCCCTAAATCTTTTTAATCCTTTCCTTAGTATCTTTCTGACAATTTAACTCACATCACACCTGCTTTTGTACCTTTAGATTCCTGAAGCCCCTTGTAATTCATACCACATACATATATTTTGCATAATTGAGAAATTATATTTTTGGAACCCATGTTTTTAGAGGTCGTTTCCTCAGCCTTACAGGCTCTCCTGAAGGTCCTGGAGTTTACCATTTTGTTAAGACATTGGCCAGACCTGTGTCTCCCAGACTCTAGCTGTCTTTGATTACCTTGAGAACTTTAGTTGAAGGAGGAACATAAAACATGTATATTATACAAACAAGCCTTATTCCCACTGAAGCCATTGACACCCCTTGAGGCTCATGCCTGCTGGCCATGTCTCAGGGGCCATGATCCATGTCATTCTGTCAGTACCAAGGCCATGTTGAATCCAGCACTTCTCTCTATTCATAACTGGATATAACTGGATAACTGGATTATATAAATTTAGCATAATGAGAAACTTCTTTAAATCTATATTTAAAAAGAACCAGAAGAAATTTAAAATCTTGAACTTGTAACTATGATAGTAGATCTTTGAATGGAATGCTTTACTAAAGTTATACAAATAACGAATCTGAGAATTAATAAATGGGATGCAATGACATGAAAGTCTTCTATAATTCAAAGAATATTGTTATTGGAATGAAATGACAAACTACAGATTGAACAAAGATCTTCACTAGCCCTACATCTGACAGAGGACTAATATCAAAAAAAATAAAATAAAAATAAAGAATGCAATAATTTAGACACCAACAATCCAAATAACCAAGTTAAAAATGGGGTACAGAGCTAAACAAAAATTCTCCAAAGGAGGAATCTCAAGGGGCCAATAAGCTCCTAAAGAAATATTTAGCATCCTTATACATCAAGAAATCACATCAAAATGACTCTGAGATTCCACCTTACACTTGTCAGAATGGCTAAGATCAAAAACTTAAGGGACAACACATACTGGCAAGCTTGTGGAACATAGGGAATACTCCACTGCTGGTGGGAATGCAAACTTGTACAACTCTCAAAACCAATTTGGAAGTTTCTCAGAAGACTGAGAATATTTCTATCTCAAGACCCAGCTATATCACTTCTTATGCCCATAAGCTGCTCCACCATCCCACAAAGACACATGCTCCACTATGTTCACAACAGCTTTATTTATAATAGCCAGAAACTGAAAACAACCTAGATGTCCTCAACTGAAGAATGGATAAAGAAAATATTGTTTATTTACACAGCAGAATACTACTCAGATATTAAAATCAAAGACATTCATGAATTTCAAAGGCAAATGGATGGAACTAGAAATTATTGTAAATTAGGTAACCCAGACCCAAAAGGGCATGCATGGTATATACTAACATGTAAGGGGGTATTAGCCACAAAGTACAGGATAACCATGCCATAATCAACAGTCCTAAACAAGCCAAATAACAAGGAGGACCCAAAGTAGCATGGTTGAATCTTTCTCAGAAGCAGAATCAAAATAGATATTAGAGGTCTGTGGAAGGAGGGAACTGGGTGGAAGTCAGGACGGAGAGCAGAGCAGAATTGAGGCAGAGATCATATGTAGGGAGAGCAGGAGAGAGAGAAGGGAGATGGGGGAGCAATTTCTAGGATATGCCATAAACCTGGGATAGAGGGATGACCCAGAGGGTCTATATACATGACTCTAGATGAGATTCTTAGCAGTGAGGAATATGGATCCTCAAGTGGCCACTTTCTGTAGTCAGGCAGGACTATCAGTGGAGAAAGAAGGACAACAACCCACCCATAAAACCTTCCACTTAAAAACGTGTTCTACCAACTAAATATACAGGGACAGAGATAGAGCAGAGAGTGATCGAATAGCCAACCAATAACTGCCCCAAATTGAGAATCTTCCAACAGGCAAGAACCAATACTTGACACTAGTAATGCTATGCTTGCAGAAAGGAACCTAGCATCACTATCCTCTACGAGGCACCACAGTAGCCCATAGAATGAAATAAAGAGACTCATACTCAAACATTAGATGGAAATTGAGGAGTCTTTGCAAGAGTTAGGCGAAGAATCGAGGGTCCCAAAGAGGACAGGGTCTCCACAGGAAGACCAACAAGGTCAACTATCCTGAACCCTTTGGGGTGTCCCAGAGACTGAATCACCAGTCAAAGATCAATCATGGGCTGTACCTAGTTCTCCTGTACATATGTCACTTGTGGGCAACTTGTTCTTCATACAGATCCCCCAGCAGCTGTAACAGGGGCTGTCCTTGAGCATGTTTCCTGCCTGCCTATGGATACTGCAACCCTAAGTTCCTTAAATGCACACTACCTTGTCTGGCCTCGGTGGGGAGGATATGCCTAATCCTGCAACTACTTTATGTGTCCAGGTTACTGAGGGCTAAGGAGAAGTGATACCCAGAGATGGGCTTTTCCTTCTCAAAATAGGAGAAAGTGGAATGGGGAGAGTACGTGCAGGTGCAGGAAAGGTGGTACTGGGAGGAAATAAAGGGATGATATTGGGTGGTAAAGTGAATTAATTAATTAAAACAATATTTTGTGTCTGTTACATGCACATATAATGTGGAGCTGAATTAGTTACATACATACATATATATGTCCTTAACAAGAGCTGAAGAAAGCCAAATCTTGTTGCAAATTATATAGATTTTAACCCACACCCAATGAGCAACTTATAAATCTTTTTTTTATAATCCCACATTGGTTTAGTTGGTCAGAAAGTACATTAACATTTTCTTCTTTTAATTAATAATTCCATACATTTACATTTCAAATGATATAACTTATAAATCGTCAGAATTTACAGCATAATTTTAAGCTATACCGTTTTTTTTTTTCTATTGAGAACAGAATACAAAATAATCAGAGATTAGAGATCTTTGAAGATCTGGGAAGTGGAGATTTTAAGTGTAGAGCAGAGCAAGTTTACATATAAAATACTTGGAAATCATTTTTCTGTGGCAGTGAGAAACCAGGTATGCCAATTTCTAATACAATCTGAGTACACGAAAGGGGAGCATGCTTAGCTTAGTTCCTTCAGCTTAGCTGCAGGAAACGAGGAGTAGGGATGGGAAGAGGCATGATGGTCGACATGGACATGTCAAAAGTCAGAGCCACATGGAGGAAGCATATTCTAGCTAGAATTTGGAATCAAATTCACAAATGATCCACATACCTCAGGATTGTATAGATCCAGTGTGTATGTTACTCCCTGATCCTATCCCACCTTGACCTGTTGCAATTTACAGACAAGAACTTTAAGCAGTGTTGGGAAGGAAATCAACCAGGAGAAAAGTAAGAATAGAGAATAAGGAATCTCTTTGCATTTCTCCCAATTTCTCATAGTATTTGTAAATGTTCCAAATAATATTAGAAATTTTACTGGAAAGGTGAATAAAATTAAGTCTTTTAGGTGATATTTCAGGTGTAGAGGCAGAGGTTTTCCAAGAAGAATCCAAAGGAGGAATGAGAAGATATGAAAGACACTGTTTCCATGGGTGAGGGGGAAATGTCACTACAGCCTCCAGTTGTAGGAATCCACAGGTCTCCAGGAAGAAAAGACAAAATGAGGACCAGACCATTCAATGGGTCTTCACTACTCCCAACTGGTGTTAGTGGTTTAGCCTGGTTAAGCCAGAGGAGAGATTCAGAGCCCAGTACCAAGGCATTTGTAGAGCCCAGAAGGTGAGGAAGAAAACAGCTTTAATAGTAGGGTCTCATCTACAGGAAAGGTTTGAGGAAAAGAGTCTCCATATGGAGGTGGTAAAAGAGAGCAGGAAGGGGTGCAATTCCACAGTAGGGTCTAAAGTAACTGTAGGGTTGCAGTTCTGTGAAGGATGGTGATATGCAGACAGATGAAGAGGGCTTACCTAGACCTAAAAGGCTGTGGTGGGGAGTATCTCCACTTTCAACAGTATCACAGAAATGAGTGATATTGAAAGGTTACTTTCTGGGGAGCATGTTAAAGGGAGATGTTAAAAAAAAAACAAAAAGGGGACATTACCTAATTTCTACTAGTGGATAAGGTGATGAGGGGATGATGAACTGGAAAGCAGATTTCTTGCAGGTAGTGGTGGGTTGGAAATAGAATCCCAGTGTGTGGCTTTAAAAGCACAAGCACCAGGAGAGCCTACTGAGTCTAGAGATACTAATTTTCTGAAATATAATATGATAAAGGGATACTGGTGGGTCCATGCCAGGGTGTCCCCTGAGAAATTATATGATGCAATAGATCTTGCATTTGGGGAATAGGCTGGAAGGGATCAGAGAAAGGATAGAGGCAAACAGACTGGAGCAGAGCTATGAGGGTAGCAGTTACATTGCTTGTATCTGGCAGCAGCAGGTCATGGCTATTGCTTGTTTCTGGGAGGAGCCTCCTATAGTTACCTGCAAGCTAACAGTTTAGCTTTCACTATTGTGCAGTTTTTCATGGTGTATATGTCTAGCTTTAGTCCATTATATTGAGATAGTATGATGTTATTGCAAGTATGTTATTTTTTAAGAGAAAGTATATCATGTAAAGATATATGTAGCTGTGAAAATCTTCGAAACAGGTGTCGTTTTGGGGTTTCTATTGCTGCAACAAAGCACCATGATGAAAGAAACTTTAGAGGAAAGTAATTAGTTGGTTTATACTTCCACAGTTTTTTTTGTTTTTTGTTTTGTTTTGTTTTGTTTTTTGGAGACATGGTTTCTCTGTGTAGCCCTGGCTATCCTAGAACTCACTCTGTAGACCAGGCTGGCCTTAAACTCAGAAACTCCCCTGCCTCTGCCTCCCAAGTGCTGGGATGAAAGGCATGTGCCACCATGCCTGGCTTTCACAGCATTTTTTATCAGCAGCCACTGATGCAGAGGCCATGGATGGCTACTTTTTACTGGATTTCTACCATGGTTAGGCTATCCCCCATTAATCACTAAATAAGAAAATGCCAGCCGTGAGGTAGTGGCACACCCCTTTAATCCCAGCACTTGGAAGGCAGAGGCAGGCAGATTTCTGAGTTCAAGGCCAGCCTGGTCTACAAAGTGAGTTCCAGGATAGCCAGGACTATACAGAGAAACCCTGTCTCGAAAAAAAGTAACAAGCAAACAAAAAAAACTAACAGAAACAAAAAACAAACAAACAAACAAACAAACAAACAAGAAATAAAATGCCTTAGAGATGGATCTTATGGAGGCATTTTCTCAATTGAGGTTTCCTTCCTTTCAGATAATTATAGCTTTTGTTAAGTTGACATAAAACTATCTAGTAAAAAAAAGAAATAGATTTTATTTAAAAAAAATATTTTCAAGCACATTATTTTTGCTGCCTTTGCTTCTTTTGGATCTCAGTCACGAAATAGTGCTCATAATGTTTGTTCTTCAATCTATGGTGTAAGGGCTGGTAGCTTCCTATCCAGTGAATCTAATCTATTTGACAATATTTGGGACAGTTAGAGAACCTGTTTCAGAAAGAGTGGACAGTACATGAGAAAAGAAACCTGATAGTATTCTCTGGTGGTTTGAATAAGTATGGCCCCATAGGCTCATATGTTTGAATGCAAGCTTATTAAGGAGTGACACTGCTTGAGAAGGATTAGGAGATGTTCCATTGTTGGAGTAGGTGTGGCCTTGTTGGAGGAAGTTTGTCACCAAAGATAGGCTTGAACATTCAAAAGTCCAAGCTATACCCAAGTGGCATTCTCTCTTCTTGATGCCTACAGATTTAGATATAGAATTGTTAGCTATTTCTCAAGTACCATATCTATGTACATTTCTCCATGCTCCCCATTTTGATGATAATGGACCAAACCTCTAAAACTAAGTATCAGTTAAGTGTTTTCTTTTTATAAGAATTGCTGTGGTCATTTCACAGAAATAGCACAATGACTAAGCAAACCTCTATATGCATACATATGTTTCCATACACACCCTAGCTCCCTCCCACATAAAGAAAAGTAAATATATAGTATATATTCAACTTATATCATTTTTTAGACTATATATTATCATATAATCTTTATCAACATTTAAATACAAAGTAAAGATATACTGCTACAAAGTAATATGATTTCTTTTCTTGTAGAAATTTTTATAAGAAACCTTATTTGGGTAGAAAATTTCTTATGTGGTTATAAACTTCTATTCAGTATAAAAACACTTGTCCATCATTAAATTCCAAGGTTCAAAGAAATAATAGTTATTTTAATTTATTGATACATGTTTATTGACTTCCTAAACTCATTTTTGACAGAAGCATTTTATATATGTTTTGTGAATAAATAAATTTAAATATTTGTTTTGTGTTTAGGCCAAGATACTATTATATGGTTTCATTTTATTTGTTGTATTTTGCTTATAAGAAAAATAATCACCATGTAAATGTAAGTGCACATTTTCTAATTTCTTCTAATAATAGATTCCCATTTCCTGATCATTGTGTCATTATCTTATATTTTCAAGACCTGCAATAGAAATCAAGGGTAATAAGCATTTAACTTCCTACTCCACTATACACACATATGTGTCATGAAATGAAATTTATTTGTATTCATGGGATTTTAATTTGTTCAAGGGAAAAGGGGTAATATGCCTTCTGATTGTGGGATTTAACTGAATGTTCTTTTTGAAATAAGCAATTAATAATGACTACCAATTTGTTGACATAGTTTAAAAAATAATTGCTAGGTCTGGAGAATGGTCATAATTTCAGTTCTGTTGGTATGATCCTGACAAAAGCGATTTAATGTAGAAAATGTTTATTTCAGCTTTCAGTTCCAGAGGAAAGGGTTCATCATGCCAGGAAGGTATGCTGGCAGGAGCAAGGTACCAGCTCCCAATATTTCATCAGCAGTCAGGAAAAGAGTAAAGAAGGTAGAACTTTATCATAAAAACTGAAGGCTCATCCTCAGTGACATGCTCATTCCATCAATTCTCCTGCTTTAGTTTATTAAATAGCGCCACCAGTTAGGAACCAAATATTTAAGCAAAAACAAAATAGAAATATGTTACATTCAAAACAGAAGTGTGACCTGATAAATCTCAGGACCTTATTTATGAAATTCTAACTCAAATAATAGGCTTTCACTTTTCTCTTTAGCAAATCATGCCACATTTGTAGTGCTCTTAGTATAAAATGAAATATTCAGTGAAGGTCAACTATATGGACAGAGAATTGACAATGAGACTATTTTGCTATATATAGCATATAGCAACCCATCTCTCACGATTTTTAACATACAGTAAACTTTAAATAACTGAAATGCAAACCTCATTCTGAACTATCATTTCTAATATATACCAACCAGCCTACAAAAGGTTTTAGATTTTCAGCCTACTCATTAAACTCAGTGCATCGAACATAACATTATATGCATGCTTGGATGCATGCTACTAGAAACCTTACACGCTTTGTTAACTTCATAGCTGTGTTGGTTCATAGGCTACAAGGCCAAGCACTGAGTCTACTAAATGGCCTGGCGTAGTATGAAATAAAACTACATTCTGAATGAAATTACAACATCTGGATGAAGCAGCTCAAAGTCAGAGTCATTTTCTGTTTAGTGATCATTCTGCAGTTCTTAAGAATTTAATGGTGTGGAAATGAAGCTCTTAAAAGTGATTGCTGTTGAAATTTGATAACAGCTATGAAAGCAATGAGGTTTTCCTAAAGACCACATTTTGATGGAAACCTTTTCAAATACCCCACCCCCCACCCCATGATTGATTATTTATGGTGGCTCTTTAAAACAGTGATTAAACTCTCCAATTCCTTTCTTGTTACCTTTGAATTTTAATCAGATTCAATGTCTTGATAAAAGTCATTTTTTTCTGTATTGGTGAAAGACTGTGTATGCATATTTAAAGTCAGAAGAATGAGATTACGTTAAGAAAGTAGAATAAAATTAACTGATATCACATATTAATTTCCTTCTAAAAGTCTCTCAGTATGCATTTTAGAAAACCATGGAATGTTTTGTTTCTTGCCTAAAACTCTTACATGTTTTTCATATATGATTTTATCTGTAACTAAATATGGTGCCTTGTACATTATAAATATTGATAAAGTTATTTCCTGCCTGATTTATGAGTTTTTTCACCCTATAAATGTTACCTTAAAGCTACTTCAAATTAAGTGAACCTATGTTTATGAACCAAACTGATGTCAAAGAAATCACCTTTTGTGGTAGGTTTATAAAATATCTTCAGTGTGTTTTTGTTTGTGTGTGTGTGCGTGTGTGTGTGTGTGTGTGTGTGTGTGTGTGTGTGTGTGTGTATCTCTGGTAGACATGGAACTCATTCACTACATACTCTGGACTAGGCCAGAACTTGTAATAGTCTTATTGCTCCAGTCTCTCTAGAGTTATGTTTTACACATCTGAGCCACTATTCTTCCTCATCCTGCCAGCTCATCATTCAAGATTTCAAGACTATATACTTAATTATTCATCATCCTGACTCACACTATTTTATTGAGAACACATACAGCAAGCTCTTGATCTCCAACATAGATGATGAAAAGTTAATAAGGATGCTCTGCTTATGATAGGTTTTCTAGATTAAAAAAAAAAAAACTTGAAATCTAGTTAAAAAAAGAACAATATGAACAAAAGAACAGCATGGAATCACAAGCAGGCTATCAAATAAGGTAAGAAATTTAACCACAAAAGGTGACAGGTTTCTTAAAGATATCCAACATTTCTGATAAAAGCTCTCTCATGGACTATGTGAATTTTCTTTTATTACCATCAGTGAAAGAATTATCAGCATAATAGACATACTAGCTACATTTCTCTAGTTCTCCTATGCCTATTGAACCAGCTAAAATCAATCACTCCTCAGAAAATGTATGCAAGAAGGAACTAATTTATTCTACATGACACAATGAACTGTATAGTCAAGACCAATTCATATGACTTCAATATAAGTATTTCAAAGATCTTTGAATTAGGAAGAGTGGGTAAAAAGTATTTGAAAGACAAAGGCCAACAAAGCTATTTTATATATGTGCTCAATCAAACAAAAGATGATCCATGCAAGTAATTTAGAATCACTTGGTTTAGTATTTTAATTATGTCTTCTATGCTATGCGATATTCACTTTTGAGTGTTTTTGTTTTGTTTGTTTTATCCTTATTTTTAGTTCAAATATCATTCTGAGGTTAATTTCCTTACTTTTGAAATTCACCCACTCTAACATGCTTTGCACATGTGTCTTTACAAATAGTGTCATCTGCTTTGCTTTATATTACTTAGTATTTGAAAGATAGGTTTTTCTGCATAATAGATAAACATTAATTTTTAAATAAATATTTAAAAGAGAGAATAAGAAATCTTGCTACAATTTTCTATTTTTTTTCTTTTTTTATTATTATTATTTTCTTTATTTACATTTCAAATGCTATCCCAAAAGTTTCCTAT
>NC_034613.1:107092295-107109916 GCF_900095145.1 Mus pahari | reverse complement strand
GGGGTATGGGAAACTTTCGGGATAGCATTTGAAATGTAAATAAAGAAAATAATAACAATAAAAAATATTAATATGAAAAAAAAAGTAATTCTCTCCTGACATCATTAATACAGGGATATGTGCAATCAAACTTCTCTCTGTCCATTCACACACTGTCATAAAACCAGATCTGAAATATATTGATAATAGTAGAAATAGGCATAATCATATTGTTTATTGCTGTCCTATAATAGCTATGTCAGTTGTCAGTACACTAGAAAGTAAAGTCTCCTGGGCATTTCTTCTGTTATTCTGAAAATACCATAACACCTCTTTGGCATCATGAGTATACACTAATAATATTTGCCAAGTCCAGTATCCTTTAAGTCTATACAAAAAGGGATGCCTGAGGAGGATCCAATGGTATCTGATACTTCCTAGTTTTGGATTATGAGACGTAGTGTTCTGACAGGCAACAATTATTCAGTACCTATAAAATCCCATGCCTTGATCAAGACAGTAGTGAAGCAGCACAAAGCATGGTTTTGTCATCACTTGTTTAATGCACTTGCTCTACTATGATGAGTGACTAACTCCTCAGAAACAAAAGCACTGAATAAATCTAAGTGATTATTTTTTCTTCTTATGGTTGGTGTTGGAAAACTCTTTGGCTGTACTCATAGCATGGATCATTAATTCTTTGTTGTTTAGGTCTCTGAATTTATAAATTTATATTAATTTATAATTAATTTATGATGGCAGAGTCACCTTAGCTAAAGAATTCTTTCAGGGAAATGTTTTTTTGCTTTGAAAGAACAGTAGTCCATGAAAATCAGAAAAAAAATATAGATGTCACTATTCTGCTTGGCATGTGGAAAAAAACAATGCCATTTTCAGCAACATGTAATTCTTTGTATGTGACATTTCAGGTGTAATTGACTGGAGTGCTCAACAGGATGCTTGGAGGATAAAGAATGTAATGTGATGGGCTACAAAAAGCAGGTGCAGCAGCTATCAGGCTTACTGTGGAACACGTGGTCAGAATTAAGAAAAGACCATGAGTTAAACTTGTTTGAAGGAAATAGATGCAAGTTGAAGGAATGGAACAAAAATGGAAAGAAGGGAGAATCTCAAATATTTACTGTGATCCAGTGGGAAGTTTAATGGTTTCAGAGTTAACAACAGTAGCAAGTAGGTCTGTTGAGGGCCTAGGGACAAGCTGGAATGAAATTTGCAATCCTGTCATGGAGACTGGACAAATAGATGTATTATCTTCTACACTTGTGACTCCAAAGGGGACTAGCTGAGCACTGATATCAGGATTGCTGTCTGATATTTCAGATCCAGTTGTATTTTCCCAAAATCTGAGGCTGGCATTCTGGCTTTCATATTCTTGTTGAAGATATCTTAATAGAACTGGGAATGCAAAATCTTTGTGATTTTTAATTTGCCTTTTGATGATCCACCATTTACTTCGCAGCCATTGTGGTGAACGAACACTTTCCCATCCTTTAGCTATTTCATCCCAGCGAATTTCACTTTCATCAGATATATCAAGCTCTGCTAGCCTTTGGATGAGAGTGACTTCATCTTTCCTTGTCCACTCAATACCTCCAGTCTGTTTCCAGTTCAAGTAGTTGAGCCATTTAGCACGACACTGTTTTGCTGAGCGAGTACCCACTCGTTGAGCCACTGTTGCCCAACACACACCCTGGGTAACTTTCTCATCCACTTCAGTGCATGTCAATTCATGAACCACATCTCCAAGAATCTGCTCTTCCTCTTCAGTCCATTTCCCTGTGTTGCAAGTATACTTTATCAGTCGACACCGGTCTCTGACTGAAGATGGACTTCTTCCCATGGCGGTTCCTATTGTTATCCAGTCATTGCCATGTTTCTGCCAGAGCTCCTTCAGCTTCTCTGTTTCTTCAGGGCTGTACTTGCCCACATGGTTTCTGTCATCATACATTCGGATCACTCTTCTATAAACTGAAAACAAAGGTCGATTCAGACCCAATGATATAGACCTGTAGAAATCTTTTCTTTCACCTTTTGACATCTTAAAAATGATTTCTGCAGGATTATCTACACCATGTTCCTTCATATACAGTTCAATGTTGTTCATCAAAATATTTACTTCTTCCTTGGTCCACATCCCCTGCTTCCATTTATGTCCTTGATTGGTTAGAGCATTCTTAACTTCTTTACTTGTGACCCATGCTTGGGTAACTATTGACTCTTCCTCTTTAGCCAATGAAAATACTTCATCTGGGGTTTCATCCTGTAAAATCTGTAATGGCATCGTAGTTCCTGCAATAAGCTCTTTATCTGTCATTTCTGTCATTGTGGTTGTGACCAAATCAAAGCTCTGCTGTATTTCCTGTAGTGGGAATGCACCAGCTGGCATGCAAGGAGCTGAATCAACCTCTGGAGGCAAACAAGGCCTCTTAAGCAGAGGTTCAGTAGGATTTTCCACTTCATCAGCCTCATTTTGAAGGCAAAGAATGAGGTTCCTGCTTGTGTCCTCAGTAAGTAAGACAGAGCTCACAACTTGAAGTGCTACTTCCTCAGAAATCTCTTCAAATGTACTCATCTTCAAATCTAGTCACAGGCTAGATCTGCTACAGTACTTCTCATAGAATCAAGTCTCTTTTCCTTAATCTGGGCAACTTCAAAATCGTGCTATCTGTAGCATTTTTCTGTTTGACACTGGTGAGCATTCATTGATCTAGAGCTGTGATGTGATGAGCTAGTAAATACTGCTGCCGTTATTGATGTTGACCTTATCTTTTCTAGTTCAAGTGATTCTGCAATAATTAAGCAAAAAAATTCCAGAGAACTGCTGATTTATCTCAATATGCCTTTCAGTGCTGAAAAATAAAAATGTTAATTATTCATTAATTGATTCTTAGAAAAATTTTCTATTTCCATTACCTTTCTTTTATTAAATATATACCAACACTGAAATGAACTTTAGCATCTCTGTCAACTGAATTTCAGAATATAGAAAAATTTACTTATTAAGAGGCTTTTTCAATTTACTTCCATATAAAAATGTAAAAATTTCACCAGTGACCATGCTGGATGTATCTGATATTTATTTACTATGACAAATATTTCTTCATAATAAAAGGTCAGCAGCTTTCATACTGAGTCTTAGATATTATTAGCATTATCATGTTGTTAATAAACTCTTATATGAGTATGTGTGTATAAATGTCTTTTCTAAAAATAGTAACCTAAATTATCATTCAATTTCTTGTTTTCTCTGATCATCAGTTTACATGTGTTCAAAACTAATGTGGATGAGTGGAATATTTTATCTTGTGTTATCAGTATTCACATATGAACATTTTAAACTATTACGTGGTGTTATTTTCATTTCTTTTCTGTTATGTAGGAAGATGAGATTTTTATGCCATTTTGTATATGTTCCATCTGTATCTTCAGCCTTCCTAATGTATTTGATATATTATTTATTTGTCCACTAACATTTTATAAAGGATTTTTATATTTGCATTTTAAGTTTTTACTTACCATTTGAGTGAAAGAAATCTGCAATATTTCCATAGTACGTTTATCAATGTGAGAATTTGTGTTACATATTTATGTGAATTATTGCCCCAATATTATAAGATCTGTAGCACAAATAAATTATGGACATTTCAACTTGATACTGAAACCCATTCAAATTCAGTATATTCTCACAGTGGAAATGTTAGACCATTATAACATATAAAGGATACAGTCTACTCAAAGAATAGATGAAAATTTAATTGTAGTATATAATACAAAACCTCAATATATTTATGTACAAAATAAATATCCATATTAATTTCACTTACTTTGTGAAAATAGTAAGATCATCAGAGTGAAAATAATAATATTAGACTAATTATTAATTTTGCATGTTACAGTATAGTGCCATAAGGGATTATTATATTAATGTCTTGAGAGGATTGGTTACACAATCCTCAGAGTATGGCAGTTTATAGATGAAGCTGAAACATGTTGAGAGTGAAGATCGAGATAGGTTACCTCCTCTGGGTAATCTGAAAAACATGCCTGAGATGACTGCTATTTTTAAATGGAATGATTCCTAGGAAACTTATAATTCCAAAATTATCTGACCTAACCTTGAAAAAAGAATTAACCAAGACAAACATTTCTTTGAAAAACTAGAATTAGCTTAGTTTGAGATGATACATATACAGTTGCTAGATATAAATTTAAATATAATATCAAATACTATAATAATTACAAAGTTGTTATGAGATTAAATATATTTATTGTAAATATGGTATCATAGTTACTAAGATGATATGAGATTAAATACATGTATAAAAAGTTATAGGATGAAAAATATAAGTAATAAAATGATTACACTGCATGGGAGAAACTATGAATGTTGTAATATTACAAGAATTATTCATAAATGAAACAAATCTAGCACTAAATGTGTAATGAAGTAACTTGATCAAATCTATCAGAGTATTGAAAAGGATAGACACTAGTATATTGTGAAATAATTTTTGATTTGACATTTTAAAATTTAATTTTTGTCTTACTGTTGTTGTTTATTTGTTTTTTTGGGGGGGGGTAGTTTTGTTTTGAGAAAGGGTTTCTTTGTATAGCCCTGGCTGTCCTGGAACTCACTCTGTAGACCAGGCTGGCCTGAAACTCAGAAATCCACCTTCCTCTGCCTTGCAATTGCTGGGATTAAAGGCATGTGCCACCACTGCCCTGCTTTAATTTTTATTGTCAGCTTGAGAAAAATCAAGAGTCTCCTGGGAAGAGGGTGTCTAAATTCAGTGATTTCTCAGATCAGAGTCTCCCATTGCCACATCTTTGAGAAATTATCTTGACTGATGACTGACAGGGGAGGACACAGCTCACTGTGGGCAGTGTCATCCCTATCTATGTGGTCCTGGGCTATAAAAAAGCAAACAAAACAAAACAAAATAAAACAAAACAAAAGAACAAACAAACAAAAAAAACTATAGCTTTTATAGGACTATCATTAAACCCATACCAGTAAATCCACTCAACCATGAGACTTGCTAGAAGATGGTTTTTCTGGCCCATCCTATTGTGGTTCTTACTATACTCCTCGGGTTGAAACACTAACACATGGTGCTAACTCCATACACCCCTCAATTAGTCTCATATCCTAAGCCTCACTTCAGGTTATGTACCCCAGTTTATTCCATCAACCCCATCCATCCCCAGAGAACAATCATAAATCCATCCTTATTCAGAAAACACAAATCTTCCACCCATTGCAAGTACATCTATCTAGAAAACTACACTCATCCCTGATTCACACACATGATCCTTTATTTTTTATTAGGTATTTTCTTTATTGCATTTCAAGTGTTATCCACTTTCCTGGTTTTTCTTAGGCATAGATAATATTCTTACCACCTACAACACCCATCTAAAATATGTGAAGATGGTCCCTCTCTAGGGGGGGGTCACTAAACCCATACCAGTAAATCCACTCAATCATGAAACTTGCCAGAAGACCATTTTACCTGGCTCATCCTATTGTGGTTCTTACTATACTCCTCTGGTCAAAACCCTAACACAAGATGCTAAGTCCATGCACTCCTCTAATAAGTTTCATATTTATATTAGAAAGATGAGTATTCTTACACTAATTTAACTCACACTCAATGCACACACTGGATCCTACCTCTAGGCTGACCCTAAACTACCTTTTCCAGCTCTACCCAACTCTGAAATTAGAGCATTTTTTTCTTATCCAGAAAGGGTACCACATTCACACTAGCAAGTCCATGCATTCTCATGATTGGCCTGAAGACCATGTACTGGTCTTCTGAGCAACACTACCTGGACTTCTTATATAGGTAGATCCCAAACTCATCATTGACAATACCAACAGTACCCATTCCCATAGGAATATTCCTAAGTACCCATCTCCACCCTTATGGACATTGACTAAGAATCCTATAACACTACAGGAAGACTTTTCCTGAGATTTGAAACCTCACTTAGCATGAAGTGATGCATTACTACTTCTGAAACACCATTTGAACATCAACATAGCTTATCAATCATCTTACTAGTTGGAGTAACAGGACATAAACCTTAAAATGCCTATTCAAAAAGATAAGATTTCCATACCAAGATATATCACTAGTGACTTAACTCCAGATGCCGATATTTCACTGTAAATACACAATCTCAAATAACCAAAACACTAAATATATACCAAAAATTAATCTTCTTCTAGTAATAGCCCTGAGAAAACTGATCTAGATGACTTATAAGTCAATGATTTCAAAATAATAATAATAAATATTAACAAAGGAGTAAGCAGGACATGAACAAATACCATAATAATGACAGAGAATCCAGTTGAATGAAATAATGTAGATAATTTAACATACTAAAACATAATTTAGGAAAGAGATAAAATATCTGTAAAAAGCAAGAACTGAATAAGACTTGGAAAACAAGAAAAAAATTAACAATTTAAATTATTCAAAGGAAAGCCTCATCTATTATATTTCACCAAAAGGAGTCGAGAATATCAGGACTAGAACACAAGGAAAGGGGATTGAATCAAAGAATAACAATTAAAGTAATAGACAAAATCTCCTAGAGGATCTCTGAGAAACTATAAAAATACCAAATGTACAAATAATAGGTTTCGATTGAGAAGGGATCCAGGTCAAAAACATGGAATATATTTTCAACAAAATCATAGATGAAAATGTCCCCACTGTAAGGAACAAAATATCAAATAATACCCAAGAGTTATGCAGAACACAAAATAGTCAAAATCAAAAAAGAAACTCTCCATATTGTATAATATTCAAAACACTAAGTGTATGAAACAAAAGAAATAATAATGAAAGTAGCAAAGGAAATGATTGAGTCATGAAAGGAGGCCTATCATAATAATAGCAGATTTTACAATGGACAATATGAAAAAAACAGAAGGGATTGGATTATGATTCTACATGTTTTGAAAACACAGAGATGCCACTAGGCCAGACTATTATATCAGTGAAACAGTTGTCATAACTGAAGGAGAATGGAAAACATTCTGTAGTGGTTTGAATATGCTTGGACCAGTGAATGACACTATTAATAGGGGTGGCCTTGTTGGAGTAAGTGTGTCACTTTGGGAGTAGGTTTTGAGACCATTCTCCCAGCTGCCTAGGAGCCAGTCTTTTCCCAAACCTCTAAAACTATAAGGTAGCTCAAATTAAATGTCCTTTATAAGAGTTTCGTTGTTTGTGGTGTCTCTTCATAGCAATGGGAACACTAACTAAAACAGAAGTTTGGTAACAGGGACTGTATTATTGCTGTGATGTACCTGACAAAGTATTTGTTTGAATGGATATGGATTTGGGGAATTTTGCTTTGGGAAGAAATGGAATGCTTTAAGTGGGGCTAAATAGAATATCCTAGCAGGAATATGAAAGACAGTGGTGCTTGAGGGTTTTCCAAGGAGAGAAATTTTAGCATGTTGCCTGGAGATTGCTCTTATGATGTTTTGGTGAAGAATATAGCTCCTTTTTTGGTATTTTCTGGGGAGTCTGCCTGAGGCTAAGGTGAAGAGATCCTGATTGGTTGTATTGAAGAAGGAGGTCATAAAAAATCCTAGCATAGATTTTACCCTGCGGCTTACACTTATGAAGAGCATTTTCATTAGGCATAACACACTGAAAGGAAAAACACAAAATAAATCATTCAAGCCATAAAGGGGTACCAGGAAGTAAAATGGAGCTGAATCATATGTTCAAGGAGATAAACAGATTAAGGGAGTGTGACCTTGGGGCAAGATCAAACCCAGTGAAGATTGTGATTTATATGTTTGCAGTTGAATAAGGGGACTCACAGCATGTTATTCATATTATCTGGTATTATTTTCTTTTTTCCTTTTTTAAACTATTTGTTTTAAATATTTATTTATTATTATATGGAAGTACACTGGAGCTGTCTTCATACATACCAGAACAGGGCATCAGATCTCATTAGGGATTGTTGTGAGGCACCATGTGGTTAGAGGGTTTTGAAGTCGGGGCCTTCAGAAGAGCAGTTAGTGCTCTTAACCACAGAAACATATCTCCAGCCCCCTAGTTATAATTTCTGTTTTGACTTAATCTGATATAAACAACAAACCAGAAAATGGAGGACATACACCTAAGATCCTGGAATATACAGGCTTTTGATCCATATCATGAGGTATAGAGTCCTCAAAGAGCTTAGGCCCATGCAAGATGGTACACAACTTTAATCTCAGGAGACAGAGGCAAAGAGATCTCTGAGTAATGAATGAGTTCCAGGTAAAGAAAATTTTAGGTCCAGACAGAGTAGTCCATACTTTTAATCTTAGAACTCTGGAGGCAGAGGCATGTAGATCTATAAGTTAAAGTTCAGTCTTCAGAGCAAGTTCTAAGACAACCAGGCTAAGGGAGTTAATGAAATCATTGAAAATAGAAAGCTAGTGAAGATCAGGGTGTGGTGGCACACCCCTTTAGTCCCAGCACTTGGAAGGCAGAGGCAGGAGAATTTCTGAGTTCGAAGCCAGCCTGGTCTACAGAGTGAGTTCGACAGGGAAACCCTGTCTCGAAAAACCAAAGGAAAAAAAAATGCTAGTGAAGATTCAATGAAAAAAGATCCCATGTTCCAGTGTCCCGGGCACAGCAAGCAGCAGAACTCTGCAGCTTCAACAATGTGGCTCTGGCTTTAGAGTCAAGAATAGAAGGGATTACTGGGACAATTGATGCTGGATAGCTGGAGCTAAGAAATTAGCAGTGGTTAAGAAGAGACTAACATCAATGACATGAAATCCTTTGGGACATATTTTCTGAGAGCACAAAGAAGCTGTGTTCTAGAGAGAGGAATGTTGTACAGCATGCTGATGCTGGACTTGTTAATGTGTAAGAATCATGAAGGTGGTACTGGGTTTGAAGGCATAAAGGGGTCATGGAGAGCAGCTTAGACTTGTCCTTATGTGAGGCCAGAGGAGGACACTGGTGAAAGTAGAGCCTTAATTTCAGTTGTTGGCCCCAGACTGAACTAGTCATGAAAGAATTTGAAGGTTGGAACCCTGTAGGGAGTATATGAGAAGCTGTTGGTGAAGTGTTGTTGCAGCAGAAGCCCCCAGCATATGGGAGATACCAGTACCATGGTATAACCATGAAGAACAGCAGCAACAGTGTAGTGTAGTTCACTGGAGCCTAGAGTGCTACAGATGACAGATATGGGGAGGTGACCCAAGGCCTTTGGAGAAATCCAGAAGATAAAACGTTGATCCCAGACATAGGAAAAAGAAGGTAAAAAGTTGAAGTTGCTTCATAGATCCCAAGATGTTAGAGATGCCAGGGCTAGGAGATACCTGCTGAAGAAAGGTACGAAGTGGGCATGGGACCAGCCCAAAAGAAATAAGTTTGTTGCAGTTAACAGTGATGAAAGGAGTTGGAGATGTGAAGAGCACTTTGACATCAGATATGAAGATACAGTTTGGAATTTGCTGAGATTTTTGTTTGTCTTATTTTGATCCAGTATTTTCTCACAATGACGTTTTGTAATGGTTATGTATAGCCTATAATGTTGGAGGTATGTGATCTGTTTTTTGATGTGCTTTTATAGGCTATTAGAGTTAAATTAATGAATGAATTTTAGAAGAGACTTTAGACTTTTCACATTGTTGAGACTGTTATAGACTGTGGGGACTTTTGCAGTTGGACTAAATTTATTTTGAAATATGCTATGGCTAGGATTATTTGTATGAACATGCCTATGTGGGGGGAAGGAACTAGAATGTGGTAGTTTAAATATGTTTGGCCCGGGGAGTGACACTGTTAGGAGGGATGGCCTTGGAAAAAATGCGGTCTTGTTGGAGGAAGTGTGTAACATTGGAGATAGACTTTTAAACCCTTCTCCGACTTGCCCAGAAGCAAGTGTTCTCTTGTTTGCCTTCAGAACCACATGTAGAACTCTCAGTTACTGCAGAGTCATGCCTGCCTGGACATGGCCATGCTTTCTAGCCATGATGGTAATGGACTGATTCCCCTAAACCTGTATGCCAGCTCAAATTACATGTTGCCCTTTATAAGCGTTTCCTTTGTCATGGTGTATCTTCACAGCAATGGAAACCCTAACTGGGACATCTAGACCTTAAAAACATATTTTAAAAATGTATAATGACTGAGATAACCCTACATAAGATATCAGAAGGAATGCTTTGGCCTGAAAATAAGATTAAATACTCCTAAGAAATTCCTATCCCCACTGGCAACAACAATCTTTCCACCCATTAATCCATAAAAGTTTCCAAGCTCCATCTACTGTTTGGGGTGTTTTCATCTGGCTGAGTCAGCTCCTGGGTGGAGCCTCTCAGAGGACAGCTGTATTAGAGCCCTGTCTGCAAGTATCATTAATATAGTCAGGTACTAGTAACTGTCCATGAGATGGGTCAAAAGTTAGGCAAGTTATTGGATGGCCATTCCCTCAGTCTCTGCTCAAAGCCTTGTTCCTACATTTCTTATAGACAGGATAAATTTGTGGTTAAAAGTTTTGTGGATGAGTTGTCCCTATTGTTCCATTACTGTTCCTGCTTAAATACAGAAGATGGCCTTTCCTGGTTCCATATCTCCAGTATTTGAGTCACAGCTAAGGAAACCCCCACTGACTCTTGGGTTACCTCCTTTATGCCAGCTCTCTGTCTTATCCTAGAAATGCCCCCTACCTCCATACCACTGTCAGTTGCAGATTTCCATTCACTGTCATTGCCATTTTGGCATCACTCTTGTCTCTCACCACACCTTTCTTAGGGTCTTACTGTTGTGAACAGTAACTGTGACCAAGGCAACTCTAATAAGGACAACATTTAAATGGGGATGGCTTGTGGATTCATAATTTCAGTCCATTATCTTCAAGGTAGTAACATGGATCCAGGCAAGCATGGTGCAGGAAGAGCTGAGAGTTCTACATCTTCATCTGAAGGCTGCTAGCAGGATACTGACTTCCAGACAGCTAGGATGAGGATCTTAAAGCACAGACCCATAGTGACACACCTACTTCAATAAGGCCATATGTTCTAATAGTGCCACTCCCTGGGCCAAGCATATACAAAACATCACAACACCTGATCCACTAAACTCCCCATTGCCTTCCCCATCTACTCTTCCCCCCAGTTTTCACCCTCCATCTGCCTCTTATAAATATATAGCCCACCCCTTCTAAGCCTCCTTGGTTGTGCCTTCCTTTTTGTTTGGTTTCTTTGGGTCTGTGGGGTACATCATGGGTATCTTGTATTGTATAGATAATATCCACTTTAAAGTAATCAGATACCATGAATATACTTTTGTGACAGCATTATCTCACTCAAGATGATATTCTCAAGATCCATCTATTTGCCTGCAAAATTCATGATGTCTTTGTTCTTAATAGCTGAATATTTTTCCATTGTGTAGATACACCATATTTTCTTTATCCACGCTTCAGTGGCAAAACATCTAGGTTGTTTCCAGTTTCTGGCTATTATTAATAAAGCTGCTATGAAGATAATTGTCTTTGTGGGATGGTGGAGCATCATTTGGGTATATGGCAAGCAGTGGTATAGTTGTGTCTTGAGGTGGGACTACTCCCAGTTTTCTGAGAAAAAAATTATTTCTAAAGTGGTTGTACAAGTTTTTACTTCTACCAGCAATGATGGAGTGTTTACCTTCCTCCATACCTTCAGCACATGCTATCTCTTGAGTGTTTTTTTTTAACATATCTATTTTGTTGATATAAAATGGAACCCTAACCCTAAGGCAATTAGAGGGGGCAGTTCAGGATCAGCTAGGATAAGGGAGACACCCAAAAATCAATGGGGGTATCCTTAGCTGTGACTAAAAGCATTTGCGATATGGAACCTGAAGAAGCCATTTCCTGTAGCCCAGCAGGAACCCCAGTGAAGCAATAGGAACACTAACTCACTGTCAAAACTTTTAACCTGAAACCTATCCTGTCTACAAGAAATACAAGAATGGGGGATGGAACAGAGATGAAGGGAATGGCCAATGAATAACCTGCCCATCTTGAGACCAATCCCCTATACAAGTATGGATTCCTGACACAATTAATGGGACTCTTATGTTTGCAGATGGGAACCTAACATGGCTGTCCTCTGAAAGACTCCATCCAGCACCTAACTCAGATTGATCCAGACACCCACACCCAAACAGTGGACTGAGCTTGGAAACTCTTATGGAAGAATAGGGGGAAGGATTGGGTCCTGAAGAAGATTAGAACTTCATAGAAAGCACAACAGAGTCAACCTACCCAAACCCTTAGGGCTCTCAGAGAGTGAACCACCAACCAAAGAACATACATAGACTGAAACTATGCTTTCCTGCACATATGCAGCAGATGTTTAGCTTGACCTTCACATTGGTGCTGATCAACTGGCATGGGAGGCTGTTTTGAAAGTTGTTGTCTGTATGTAGCATATAATCTTCTAGCTGTGCTGCCTTGCCTGACCTCAGTGGGAGAGGAAGCACCTAACCTCACAGATAATTGATGTGCCAGTGTGGGAGGGATACTCAGAGTCTCCACATCCTCAGAGGAAAAGGGGAGAGGGCTTTGGGAGGAACAACTACTGGAGAGAATGACAGAAAAGGGGACAGTAGGCAGCATGTAAAATGAATATGTAACAAATAGATAAATATATAAATTTAAAAATAAAAATAAAAAATAGAAAAAGAAAATGCAATATACCAAAATATATGGGGCAATGAAATCATTCATATTAGGAAACTTTACATGATTATATTGTTAAATCAGAAAATTTGTGAGGTCTAAGGTAAATAACTTAATTACTGACATGAAGGTCTTAGAAAATAATGAAACACAATGCCCAAAGGCTGTAGGATGGGAAAAAAATAATCAAAATCGGGTTGAAATTAATGAACTGAAAATGAACAAACAAAAACATAATTAGCTAATGAAGCATTTTTTTTCTTTGCAAAATTAGCAATATTGACAAAACGTTTAGTAAAACTAACCAAAAGACAATAATCAAATTAATGAAATTAAATGAAAAGGGAATAATAACAACAGATGTTGGAGAAATCCAGAGAAACACAAGAACCTATTTTAAAAACCTGTATTCCACAAAAATGAAAACTTTAAAAGAAGTGAGTAAATGGCTTACCAGGGTAAATCATGATGAAGCAAATAATTTAAAAAGATCTAAAATATCCAGGTACTTGAAAATAATAATGAAAATATAATTACTCATCAAAAAGAGGCAGAGGCACAAATAAGTTCAGTGAATAAGTCTTCCAGACACTCCAAAAGGAACTAATATAAGTATTCCTTACACTATCTCCCAGAATAGAAAAAGAACATTTTAAAATTCTTTTTATGGAGCCAGTATTATACTGGTATCAATACAAGAGGATGGTCAGAAAATGGAAATTATAAGCCAATAACTCTGATGGCCATAGAATTAAAATTTCTCAAAAAAATTGAAAACTAAATTCAAGAACACATCAAAAGGTTGTTCACCATGCCCTAGTTGGCTTCTTCCCAGATATGTAAGAAAGATATATATATATATATATATATATATATATATATATATATATATATATATATATGTTCACAAAAAATAGAATAAAGGATACTAACCATGTGATTGTCATCTCTTTAGAGAAGAAAATGCTTTTGATTGATTTCTGTGTTCTGATTTCTTAGGAAAGCTTGCTCCTGCTATTCTAAAACACTCTGGTTAGCTCATCTCTTACAGATCAAAGGCCCAGGTTTTTTTTGTTTGGTTTTGTTTTGTTTTTGGTTTTGTTTTGTTTTTTTTGTTGTTCTTTTGGGGTTTTTTTGACTTTTACTTTTTTTAAAATTTTACATATCAATTCAGTCAATACCCCAGGTTCCATTTTGATTGTCCCATTAATGAATAACCCATGACCTCAGCTCCTTGATTCTTAGAAGGAGACCACAAGCACAAGCACAAGCACAAGCACAGAAAATTATCATTCTGACTATGCCTGTACTTAAATTAGAACTCTCAGTTCATTCTGCATCAGACTGCCATGCTCCTTGGTGATACTGGACTGAACCTCTGAACCTGTAAGCCAGCCCCAATTAAATGTTGTCCTTAAATGAGTTGCCTTGGTCATTGTGTCTGTGCATAGCAGTAAAATCCCAATTAATACCAAAATTGGTACTAGGGACTGAGGTATTTCTGTGATAGGCCTGATCATGCTTTTGCTTCAAAGAATGTGGATTTATGGACTTTGGATTTATAAAGTCGTGCAATACTTAAACTAGGGCTTAATGGGACATTCTGGTAGGAATATGGAAGTATTTGTTACAGAGAGTGATTTGAACTGTGAAGATTTGGCTCAAGAGGTTTGAGAGGAGAACTTCAATATGAACCCTACAGATATTTTTTTTTATATTTTGATGAAGAATATGGCTGATTGTTGCCCTTGTTTGTCTGAAGCTAAGGTAAAAGGATTTATATTAATTGCACTGACAAAGGAAGTCTCAAACAAGCCCAGCAGATACTTTGTTCTCTGGTTAAGAGTCATAAAGTGTGTTTCAAACAGGCATAGCAAGTGTACAAAGAAAAATATAAAGTATATCATTCAAATATTAAGGAGCAGCAAGAAGCAAAATGGAGTTGAATTCTGTGTTCAAGAATATTAAATTAAATTAAGGAAGTGGTGAGCTTGGTATAAGGTAACACCCACCTAAATTTATATTTATACTTGTTGGTATACACCTTTAATCCCAGGAGACAAAAATGAAGCACATCTCTTGATTTCAAGACAAGTTTGAGACAGAACAGGTTCTAGGTGACGAAAAGCATAAGTCTAGGCATGGTGGAACATGCCTTTAATTCCAGCATTACAGGAGATAGAGACATGCAAGTCTCTGAGTTCAAGGTCAAGCTTCAGAGCAAGTTCCAGGACAAACAAGTTTAGGGAGTAAAGGAGCTGGAAAACAGAAAGCTGGTGATAATGCAATAGAAAAAGGTACAAATGTTCCAGCCCCCAGCAAACAGGAGAACTCAGCAGCTTTGGCTATCTGGTGCTGGCTTTAGAATCAAGAATAGAGGGACTACTGGGACAATTGATGCTGGTTAGCTGTAGCCAAGAAGTTAGTGCTGATTAAGAAGAGACCAGTATCACTGAGGTGAAATATTATGGGAAGTATTTTCTAAGAACACAAAGAAGCAGTCTTCCAGTGATAGCCAAAGTTCTACCTCCTGCAGCAGCTGTATTTGGTAATGTGTAAGAGTCACCCAGGTGATACTGGTTTTGAAGCATGGAGGGGTCATGCAGAACAGTTGAGGCTTGGGACTGTAAGAAGTCATGGAAGGCCATTGGTGAAGGTGCAGTCCCTGTTGAAGTAGATGGCCAGGACTGAGAGCCTTGATTTAGGTGTGTCACTGTGGGCATGGGCTTTACAACCCTCCTCCTACCTGACTGGAAATCAGTCTTCCACTAGCTGCCTTCCATGAAGATGTAGATATCTCAGCTCCTCCTGCACCATGACTGCCTGTATGCTTCCATATTCTCACCTTGATGATAATGGACTGAACCTCTGAATCTGTAAGACAGCCCCAATGAAATGCTGCCCTTATAAGAATTTCTTTGGTCATGGTGTCTGTTCAGAGTAGTAAAATCCTAAGACAATTATCTTCTGGAGTCAGGAAAGCTGCACATGTTAACTCACAAGTGTTGTTACAGCATGTACAATACCAGTTTAAGCCAGACCAAATTCCAGCTTGCAGAAGGGTTTGGACTCACAATTTCACCCCTAGACTTTGAGCTATTTGCAACTGCTAGCTGCTAGGATAGGGAGATAGACATCTTAAGAATGTATCCCTAATAAGTTGACTAACATCCAGAAGAATACCACACATCTGTCAAAACACATTCCAGGAATGGAGTTTTTTTGAGAATATTCTGAGTGCTTGTGGAAACACTCTGAGAAACAAGAGCCTTGTAATTTCAGTTTCTTCAAAGTACATTCTTTTCTTTTTTATTTTTTAATGTGTTTTGTGCTCCTCCCAGGTATAATGGATGAGGTTTTCTTTTCTTCAGATTACTCATTATTAACTAGCTGCAGTCACTTAACTAATCCTTTAGGGGAGAAAAGCATACTTTTGCCACATGTAGCTTTTTCTTATGATTGTTTACGGCTTGTTCTCATGATTAATTTTTTTCACATGATCTTTCTTAACCCTCATGTTATACATTGTCTGAGATGCTTAGTAAAGTTGGCTTTTGTATGAAATTATAGACTACCTTATTTATTAGCACCATTCTCCCAGGTACTATAGCCTCTAGAGCTGTAACTAGAACAACACCACACATCCAAGAATATTTAAGCAACAGAAGTTAGGTTTGAGTGAACTTTTTAAAGTTATACAAATTTGGGTAAATAGGGAAGGAAGGTATATATGGCATGGTTGGTGGAAAGTTGGAAAATCAAACCTTTGGGCAAAATATTCAAAGTAAAGATAGATGATAGATACAGATGGATTGATAGATATATAGACAGATGATAGATAGATAGATAGATAGATAGATAGATAGATAGATAGATAGATAGATGATAGATAGGTAGATAAATAGATGATAGGTAGGTAGGTAGATAGATAGATAGATAGATAGATAGATAGATAGATAGATAGATAGAGGTAAACACAGCAAGTGGGCCAAATGTGAGTCTGAGAGCAATCTAGTATGCAATCTTCCTCAATTAATTCTGCTCCAAGTGCTGGTCTTGAGTTTCTTTGGCCAATCTCTTCAGTGACAGTTTATTACCTGATAGTGTAACCTGACAAAAAAACTTTTCCTTCTAGAAGTAACTTTTGATAATGGTATTTATCACAGCAAACAAACAAACAAACAAACAAAAAACAAATGAGAATGAATGTCAAGCATAATTTCCAGGTTTACATTTTGCACAGAAACACAAAATTATAGACATGTCCTGATCAGACTTATTTATGCTTTAAGACAAAGGATGAACAGTTTTCCAGTTTAACAAGGATAAACTTAACTTTATAGTATTAATGGCTATGGACCACTCAATATACTTAACAGTACTAGCAGTGGGCTAGGTTTTACTTCAAAATAGAGGAAAAAACTACCCAACTAATGAATATGCATTTTAAGAAGCCTAATAGAATGGACAGAAAACAGACAATAGAACACAAAAGAAAATTTAATTGTAGAAAAGAAACTACACTTTCAAACTAGTGACAATTAAAAAGATTCATAAAGGAGTATTATTAAACAAATTGATTAAAGCTTGACTTAACTTGGTTTACACATTTTTATGCTAAAAGGTATGTGTCAAATAAACCATAAATAGAATATTAAAAGAAATAAATCAATATTTGACCAATAGTCACAAAGTAAATCCTCCAAAAATCCCCCAAAGGAACAATATGGATAGGAACTTACCAGAGTAGTCTCAGATAGCACTGATGCCCTGTTACCAGGAACGTAAGTAGCTCAAGTATAAATTTTGTATGTTCTCACAAAAGAAGAAGAAGAAGAAGAAGAAGAAGAAGAAGAAGAAGAAGAAGAAGAAGAAGAAGAAGAAGAAGAAGAAGAAGAAGAAGAAGAAGAAGAAGA
>NC_034613.1:107086048-107092284 GCF_900095145.1 Mus pahari | reverse complement strand
TTTCTGGTCCAGTCTATTTGGAGTTCCGTAGGATACTTTTATGGTCATGGGCATCTTGTTCTTTAGGTTTGGGAAGTTTTCTTCTATAACTTTGGTGAAGATATTTGCTGGCCCTTTAAGTTGAAAATCCTCATTCTCTTCTACTCCTATTATCTGATGGTTTGGTCTTCTCATGGTGTCCTGTATTTCCTGGATGTTTTGAGTTATGATCTTTTTGCATTTTGCATTTTATTTGATTGTTGTGCCCATATTCTCTATGGAATCTTCTGCAGCTCTGATTCTTCTATCTCCTGTATTCTATTTCTGATGCTCACATCTATGGTTTCTGATTTCTTTCCCAGGGTTTCTATCTCCAGAGTTGTCACATTTTGTGTTTTCTTTATTGCTTCTATTTCCCTTTTTAGTTCTTTGAAGGTTTTGCTAAATTCCATCACCTGTTTGTTTCTGTTCTCCTCTCTCTCTTTAAGGACTTCTACCTCTTTAGAAGTATTCTCCTGTTTTTCTTTAAGGACTTGTACCTCTTTAGGAGCAATCTCCTGCATTTCTTTAATAATGCCCTTCTTAAAGTCCTCTACCAGCATCATGAGGTATGCTTTTAAATCTGATTCTTGCTTTTTGGGTGTGTTGGGGTATTCAGGACTGACTGAGTTGGAAGTGCTAGGTTCTGATGATGGTGAGTGGTCTTGGTTTCTGTTTGTAAGATTCCTATGTTTGCCTTTTGCCATCTGGTGATCTCTGGAGTTAGTTTTTATAGTTGTCTCTCATTGGAGTTTGTTTTTCCTGTGATTCTATTAGCCTCTGTCAGCAGTCCTGGGAGTACAGCTCTCTCCTAGGTCTCAGTGGTCAGATTACTCTCTGCAGGCAAGCTCTCCTCTAGCAGGGAAGGTGCACAGAGGCCTGGAGTTCAGATCTGCCTCCTGGCTGAATATGTAGGCCCAAACAGAAGATGTGTTGCCTCTGCAGTTTATTAATTCACCTGCACAGACTAGCCACTGAGGGACCCTGGACACAATACGACTCTCTCCCCTGCTCTGGCTGACAGAGCCCTTACAGTTGGTCACCTTTCCTCTGGCGAGAAAGGTGCCCAAATTTCTGGAGCCTGAAATAGGGTCTGTCCCAGAAGTTATGTTGCTTCTGTCTGTCTCGAAGCTGTGTAGCTTCTGTGATCCACACTCTCACTATCTCAGACTGAAGCCTAAGTGTACTGGAACAAAGATGGCTCTCCTCCTGGGTCAGGCCTTGAGACTCCTCGTGAGCAGACACCCCTCCTCGGGTGAGAAACATGCAGTATGACTGGAGCCAGAAATGGGATCTTTCCCAGAAGCTCTGTGGCTTCTGCAGACCGCCCTCTCCCTGGCAGTGCACTGGGGCAAAGAAGGCTCTCCTCCAGCTCAGGCCTTGAGACCCCTCCTGGGTGAGCACCCCTCCTAGGGCGGGAAAGGTGCAGGATGACTGGAGCCAGAAATGGAGTCTGTCCCATCAGCTGTCTCGCTTCTGCAGGCTGCCCTCTCCCCAGCAGTGCACAGGAGCAAAGATGGCCCTCCTACTGGCTCAGGCCTTGAGACCCCTCCTGGGCGGACACCCCTCCTCGGGCAGGAAAGGTGCTGGATGACTGTAGCCAGATAAGGAGTCTGTCTCATCAGCTGTGTTGCTTCTGCAGGCCACCTTCTCCCTGGCCATGCACTGGAGCAAAGATCGATTGTAATTTTATAATTTTACCATTTTGTGTATCATCCTGATGCTTTGCTTTATCAGAAAGCTAACTTTCTGCATGCAGCAAAATTTTAATTTGTATCATAGAAGTTAGAGCACTAAAGTAAATTACTTTTGTGCTTCTAGAGAGTAGTCTCTCTGTGTCTCTGGTTGAAAGACAGAGGCCCTGGCCTTGTCATGGTGGCAACTGCCATTAATGCTAACATTTGAGAGGCCTAGAGAAGAATACCTTCTCTTAATTCAAGCCCAGCATGCTTGACATAGTGAGTTCCAGGACAGTCAGGGAGTATTCCTCCCTCTCCCTTTCTCTCTATCTACCTCTCTCCCTCTCCCTTTCCCTCTTTCCCTCTCCCTTCCCCTCTCCCCCTCTCTCTCTCCCCCCCTCTCTCTTTCTCCTAATCATGTGGATTCAAAGGGGTGATAAATCCCAATACCATTTTCAAAAATCAAGCTTTCCTCACAGTGTTTAGTGTCCTGGAAATAGATTCCCAATCTACAACTAAAACCAGAATAATTTTTTTCTCCTTTGGATCTTAAATTGTTGAAAACACTTTGAGAGTTTCATAAATACTAAAGCAGCCTCAGAAACAAAAATCTCCTAAGATTTTCCCCCAGCAATATTAACTTAAAAGAAAGGGGAGAGAGGCATTGTGAAATAGACCTGAAATCAAAAAGTTGAACAGACCCCAGAGATGGTCATTTTAAGCTCCTTTTAACCATACTTGCTTCCCATGCACAGTTTCCAAAACAAACCCTAGCACCTTTTACCTGGGCCCAAGTGACTTATGGAATACTTAATCCCAGATGCTACTTATTAGTGATATGACCTTAGCTAAGTCTTTTGTTTATGCTTTCATATCCAGTATCATTATATAAATGATGGCATTCACTACTCTCAAATAAATGACTTTCACAGCAAGCAATCATACTTATAAAGGAAGGTGAGTCTTGGGCAATGTCTGCATCTAGACTTAAAATATATATACATGTGGGAGAAAAGAATCTGAGATAATTGTTCAAATTCTCTTGCTCTGAAAAACAAGTTATTGCTAGAGATTGGGCTTTCCAAATCCCCTTCAGATCCTGAATCCTAAAACTATATCATGCATTTCTGTCCTCTTTTTTGATATTACCCTCTAATTATTGGGCTTGATTTATTTGAAAACTTTATTAATCTATATATAATCTAATCTCCTTACATGAGAAACTATATAAGTCTCAGCTTTAATATAGAAGAATATGTCTTCTTCCACAAGTAGAATTACTTGCCACATGATATGCATTTGAAAATGTAAAATACTTTTGTTAATGAATATATTGGAACTAGGAACATAAACTGGAGCATTATGCTAATGTTACTAATGAGCAGGGGTTTAAATGACATTTTCTGAGAACCTTAACAATTCTTCTGTACTTTACTGCTAAAATATAAGTGTACTTTTTAGTTCTGTTGACAAAGCTTGTTATTTCTTCAAATGGCTGTCTGGGATTGTACAGAGGGAATGACTAAAACTCTAAAGGTTAACTATAGTAAAATCTTTGACAGGCATGAGCTGTGTGGACTATTCCACTTTCCTGAATCAACACAATTATAGGTGAGGTATTAAGTATTCCAAGGTTTCTTATACTGTTTCTGAACTGTGCCATTTGTTCTTCTATCTAGATTTAACAATTATTACAATATTGGGAGGAAAATTAGTACTGCGTGGCTTAATAGCATTGACTGTCATATCAAGATAACATAAACAGGGATATCTTGTGTCAAGGTGAAAACATGTTTGGCACCATTGGAAAGGGCTTACCTAGAGACAGTTTTAGGAGAGGGACAGTGATCCTATCCCATGGCTAGTTTGGTTGTATTAAACTCTTATTCTAATATCCAAATTTTTATACTCAATAATTTCCAGCTGCCATCAGGAGTCTGGTTCTCATTAGGTAAGTTCATTGCAAGGAATAAGAGGTACTGATTACTTAAACTACTTCAAGTGAAGTGAATGATCCATAATCAATTGTATTAGGCTTCTTGCGTGCTTCTTATGAGCTCTACGAATCCCTGTGGCAAGATTCTCAACTATCAGCTGCTTACCTGTTTTAGCAAGCTAACATAGCTTGCCATTAAATGTAAACACAAACTGAACTCACATAACTTAAATTTCATGCAGTAGCATGAGCCTGTTAGATTGCTACCTAGACATACAACCTCTATAAGAATTGTTTAGATATTAGACTTCAAGCACAATGTGTACATTACAATCAAAGCAGTGTATTAAAGATTAGTGCATGACTTGTTTAGGTAAAGAGTTGTAGAACTGAGTGAGACATGGATCTGAAATTAAACAATTTTGGCCTTGTTATGCTCAAGACAACTATATACAGAGCCTTCGATCTTTGATTTACTTGCAATATTTGTTGGTTCTATAATTACTATATAATGTTTGACCTTTAAAGCTTAAAGTTAACTACTCCTCCATTCAGTAGAAGTGACTAAACTGAGACTTTAAAGAAATCTTAGTCACTCAAATAGACTTACATTTGCCCCGGCCCACGGGACACTTTATTCCATGGTCCTTGAAGGGGATCACAAACCTAGAGAGAAATGGGAATAAAGAAAGAGAAGTAGACCATGCATGTTTGTCATAGTCTCNTTTACTAAGGGGAGATGCTCAGGTTANATACAATTTGGAGAGGGGTGATCAAAGGTATACAGTGAGAAATAACTGGGAAGAGTTATTTGCAAGTCTAATACATTTAGTGATTCATCTAGGGTCCTTGGCGCCTCTGCCCTGGGACATAGGGCGGCTTATCTAAGAGCCTATCTCGGGGTCCAGATCCTCCTGACAGTTCAAGGTGACAGCTCTGGGCAGCTCTGGAATGTGAGAAGACACCCTCAGTCCTTGATGTCTGTTTAGGTCTTGCTGGTTCCCAGGAGTGGCCTTGCAGAGGGGGGGGGGAGGGCTCTTGACAAAGAACTATGTGGCTCTTAGCTGCATACTGTGAAAATGCCTGGGCTGCAGGATGCCCTGGGTGTAAGATGCCTGGGTTTTCTCAACCTGGTCCCTGACATACATTCATCCACTTCTGTATGGTCTTAGGTGAAGTCAATGAAAGGGAGTGTGACCAATTGGTAGAGAATCACGTCTGGTGCAGAGGATTATGAATGTGGTGTATGTTTCTTTGTTTGTTTTTTGAATACAACCAGTATTCTTTACCTTGTTCTCAGACAAAACTTGTTTTAAAACTAAATTATCCTTGGTTCTGTCCCATCAGAGCCCATCAAGAAAGTAAATCTGGTTTTATATACTATTCCTTTAAATGGAGAATTTCTTTGAAACTACACATAATGACATGACAAACTTAGTCACTTGCATATTCTACTAATGCATCAACTGGAATTGTCAATTCATCCCCCCTCTGGCAGAGGCCTGCTTCAGCCATTCTTCTGGTTCTCTCTTCAAGGTAGGTATGTGTGTGGGAGAACATCAGTGGGGTCAAGATTTGATTTTGCAAAATATTTAGATTTGCTTTAAAAAAATATTTTATTTATGTACATTGCAAATGTTGTCCCCCTTCCCAGTCCCCCTCAAAGAGCTCTCTGCTCCATCCCCTCTACACTTAACTTCTAAGAAGTTGCTCAAATACCCACCCACACACCTACATCTGCCTCACCCTTCTAATATCCCCCTTCACTGGGGCATCAAGCCTCCACAGGACCAAGCATATACCCTCCCACTGAGGCCAGAATAGGGAGTCCTCTGCTACATAGGTAGCAGGGAACATTGACCAGCTCATGTCTGCTCTTTGGTTGTTGGCTTAGTCACTGGGAACTCTGAGGTTGATACTATTTTTCTTCCTATGGGGACACCATCCTCTTGAGCTTCTCAGGTCTTACTCTAACTCATACATATGGGTCACTGACCTTAGTCCAAACTTGCCATTATAAGTTGCAACATGTTTGCATTTAAACAAGCCTCCTAAGTGCCATGATGGACATCCTGGAAGATACTAGGGACCATGACATATTACAACAGTGTAAGTGGTCTGTTTTTTAAACATTCCATATTAACATGAATTAATTCTTGAGATAGAAATCTGAATGAAGTACAAGAAGTTTAATCTGCTTTCCTAACTTGAAGAAGAGTAAGGAGAACCACAAATATTTGTCTAAAGAAAAAGTCCATTTGTGGGTGTCCCAACATGGTAAGTTCACCAAAATTTAGGCAAAAAAAGTTTTGAACATCTTTTGACAAAAATTTTATGCATAAAAATTGTTAAATTATACTATTACATTTTCACGTTATATAATAAACATATTTTGAACTATTAAGCTGTCTAATATGTATCCAGAGTGGTTATACAATCTTGCAATCCCACCAGCAATGGAGGAGTGTTCCTCTTTCTCCACAACCTCGCCAGCATCTGCTGTCACTTGAATTTTTAATCTTAGCCATTCTGACTGGTGTGAGATGGAATCTCAAGGTTGTTTTGATTTGCATTTACCTGATGACTAAGGATGTTGAACATTT
>NC_034613.1:107059153-107086037 GCF_900095145.1 Mus pahari | reverse complement strand
AGGCGCCAGATGACCAGAACCAGACACGGGTTCCTTCCCAGAAGCTGTGACTCTTCTCTAGTCCACCCTTTCCCCGGCAGAGCACTGGAACCAAGATCCAGAGTTTTTGATCTTAGCCATTCTATCTGGTGTGAGGTGGAATCTCAGGGTTGTTTTGATTTGCATTTCCCTGATGATTAAGGATGTTGAACATTTTTTTAGGTGATTCTTAGCCATTTGGTTGAGAATTCTTTGTTTAGCCCTACCACCATTTTTAATAGGGTTATTTACTTTTACGACCAAATTCTAATAATCCTCAAAATATTCCACAAAATAAAAACAGAATAAACTGTACACATTTCATTCTATGATGCCACAATTACTCTTATACATAAACCACACAAAGACCCAACAAAGAAAGGGAAATTCAGACCAATTTCCCTTATGAATATCGATGCAAAAATACTCAATAAAATTCTTGTAAACTGAATCCAAGAACATATCAAAACAATCTTCCATCATGATCAACTTGGCTTCATCCCAGGAATGCAAGGATGGTTCAATACAGGATAATCCATCAAAGTAATCCACTATATAAACAAACTCAAAGTCAAAAATCACATGTTCATCTCATTAGATGCTAAGAAAGAATTCAACAAAGTCCAACACACCTTCATGATAAAAGTCTTAGAAAGATCAAGTATTTAAGGTCCATACCAAAATATAATAAAAGCAATAGAAAGCATCATTAGATGCTGAGAAAGAATTCAACAAAGTCCAACATACCTTCATGATAAAAGTCTTGGAAAGATCAAGTATTTAAGGCCCATACCAAAATATAATAAAAGCAGTAGAAACGAACCAGTAGCCAACATCAAATTAAATTGTGAGAAACTAGAAAAAAATCCCACTAAAATCAGGGAGTAGTCAAGGCTGCCCACTTTCTCCCTACCTATTCAATATNGTACTTGAAGTCCTAGCCAGAGGAATTTCACAACAAAAGTATATCAAGGGGATACAATTTGGAAAGGAAAGAAGTAAAAGTACCACTGTTTCCAGATGATATGATGGTATATATAAGTGAACCTAAAAATTCCACCAGAGAACACCTAAACTAGATAAACAGCTTCAGTGGAGTAGCTGGATATAAAATTAACTCAAATAAATCACTGACTATTCTAAACACAAAGGATAAACAAGATGAGAAATAAATTAGGTAGACAACACCCTTGACAATAGTCATAAATAATATACAATATCTTGGTGTGACCCTAACTAATGAAGTGAAAGATCTGTTTGATAAGAACTTCAAGTCTCTGAAGAAAGAAATTGAAGATCTCAGAAGATAAAAAGATCTACCATGCTCATGGATTGTTAGGATTAATATAGTCAAAGTTGCTATCCTGCCTAAAGCAATCTACAGCTTCAAGGCAACCCCCATCAAAATTCCAACTCAATTCTTCACTGAGTTAGAAAGGTCAATTTCCAAATTCATATGGAATAACAAAAACCTAGGACAGCAAAACTATTCTCAACAAAAAAGAACCTCTGATGGAATCACCATGCCTTACCTCAAGGTATACTACAGAGCAATTATGATAAAAACTTCATGGTACTGGTACAGCGACAGACAGGTAGATCAATGGAATAGAATTGAAGACCCAGGAATAAACCCAGACACCTATGGTTACTTGATCTTTGACAAGGGAGCTAAAACCATCCAGTGGAAAAGGACAGCATTTTCAACAAATGGTGCCGGCACAGCTGGAAGTTATCATGTGGAAGAATGTGAATTGATACATTCTTATTTCCTTGTACTAAGGTCAAGTCTATGTGGATCAAGGAACTCCACATAGAACCAGAAACACTGAAAATTATAGAGGATAAGTTGTGGCAAAGTGACAAAGATATGGGCACAGGGGAAAAAACCTGAACAGAACAGTAATGGCTTGTGCTGTAAGATCAAGAATTGACAAATGGGACCTCATAAAATTGCAAAGCTTCTGTAAGGGAAAAGATACTGTCAATAAGACAAAAGGCCACCAACAGAGTGGGAAAGGATTTTTACCATCCTGAATCTGATAGGGGACTAATATCCAATATATACAAAGAGCTCAAGAAGCAAGACTCCAGAAATACAAATAACCCCATTAAAAAATGGGTTACAGAGCTAGACAGAGAATTCTCCACTGAGGAATACCGAATGGCTGAGAATCACCTGAAAAAATATTCAACATCCTTCATCATGAGGGAAATGCAAATCAAAACAACCCTGAGATTCCACCTCACACCAGTCAGAATGGCTAAGATAGCAGACGCTGGCAAGGATGTGGAAGAAGAACACTCCTCCATTGCTGGTAGGATTGCAGTCTTGTACAACCACTCTGAAAATCAGTCTGGCCGTTCCTCAGAAAACTGGACATAGTACTACTAGAAGATCCAGCAATTCCACACCTGGGCATATACCCAGATGTTCCAACTGGTAATAAGGACACATGCTCCACTATGTTCATAGCAGCCTTATTTATAATAGTCAGATACTTGAAAGAACAAAGATGACCCTCAACAGAGGAATGTCTACCGAAAGTGTGGGTACATTTACACAATGGATTACTACTCAGCTATTAAAAACAATGAATTTATAAAATTCTTATGCAAATGGATGAATTGGATTACTACTTAGCTATTAAAAACACTGAATTTATGAAATTTTTAGGCAAATGGATGAATCTGGAGGATACCATCCTGAGTGAGGAAACCCAATCACCAAAATACTCACTTGTTATGTATTCACTGATAAGTGGATCTTAGCCCAGAAACTCAGAATACCCAAGATACTATTTGCAAATCACAAGAATATCAAGAATAAGGAAGACCTACATGTGGATACTTCATTCCTTCTTAGAATAGGTAACAGAATACGCAGGGTAGGAGTTACAGTGAAAAATTTTGGAGCTGAGATGACAGAGATGGACCTCATAATACTGCAAAGCTTCTGTAAGGCAAAGGACACTGTCAATAAGACCAAAAAGCAACCAACAGATTGGGAAATATCTTTACCAATCCTAAATCTGATAGGGTGCTAATATCCAATATATATAAAGAATTCAATTTTTTCATGGATATTTTCTTTATTTACATTTCCAATGTTATCCCATTTCCTGGTTTCCCCTCTGGATACCCCATTTCTGATCGCCCTCCCCCTGCTTCTGTGAGAGAGTTTCCCTACACACCTGTCCACTCCCGACTCCATGCCCTCTCATTCCCCTATACTACATTGAGCCTTAACAGGACCAAGAACTTCTTCTCCAATTGATGACTGACAAGGCCATCTTCTGCTACATATGCTGCTGGAGCCATGGGTCCCTCCATGTGCACTCCTCAGTTGGTGGTTTAGTCCCTGGGAGCTCTGGGTGGGGGGTGTCTGGTTGGTTGACATTGTTGTTCTTCCTATGGTGTTGCAAACCCCTTCAGCTCCTTCAGTCCTTTTTCTAGCTTGTCCTTTGTGAATCCCATGCTCAGTCCAATGGTTGGTTGTGAGCATCTGCATCTGTATTTGTCAGGCTATAGCAAAGCCTCTCAGGAGACAGCTATATTAGGCTCCTGTCAGCATACATTTCTTGGAATCCACAATAGTGTCTGGGTTTGGTGTCTGTACATGGGATAAATCCTCAGGTAGGGCAGTTTCTGGATGGCCTTACCCTCAGTTTCAGCTTTGTACTTTGTCTCTGTATTTGTGCACATGCGTCTTTTGATTGCCCTTTTAAGAAGGACCAAAATACCCACAATTTGGTTTTCCTTCTTCTTGAGCTTCATGTGGTCTGTGAATTGTATCTTAGGTACTCCGAACTTTTGGGCTAGTATCCACTTATCAGTGAGTACATACCATGTGTGTTCTTTTGTGATTGGGTTACCTCACCCAGGATATTTTCTAGTTCCATCCATTTGCCTAGGAATTTCATGAATTTATTATTCTTTTTTGTTGGTTTGTTTTGTTTTCTTATTTATTAGGTATTTTCTTCATTTACATTTCAAATGTTATCCCATTTCCTAGTTTACTCTCAAAAATCACTATACCCTCCCACTCCCCCTAGTCCCCAATCCACCCAATCCCACTTTTTGGCCATGGCATTCCCGTATACTTGGGCCTAGAATCTTTGCAAGACTAGGGGTATCTCTTCCACTGATAACCTACTAGGCCATCCTCTTCTATATATGCAGCTAGAGACATGAGCTCTGGGGGTTAGAGTTAGTTACCCCCATATTGTTGTTTCTCCTATAGGGTTGTAGACCCCTTCATTGTTTTTAATCGCTGAGTAGTACTCCATTGTGTAAATGTATCATGTTTTCTTTATCCATTCCTCTATTGAAGGACATCTGGGTTCTTTANAGTTTCTGGCTATTATAAATAAGGGTGCTATGAACATAGTGGAGCATTTGTCCTTGCTATATGTTGGAGGATCTATTGGGAATATCCACAGGAGTGGTATAGCTGTGTCCTCAGGTAATACAATGGCCAATTTTCTGAGAAACTGGCAGACTGATTTCCAGAATGGTTGTATGAGCTTGCAATCCAAACAACAATAGAGGACTTTTTCTCTTTTTCCACATCTTTGCCAGCATCTGCTGTCATATGAGTCTTTGATCTTAGCCCTTCTAACTGGTGTAGGGTAGAATCTCAGGTTTGTTTTGATTTGCATGTTCCTGATGCCTTTACTTAAAGTTCTTAAACATAAGAACACTTTGGTAGTGCTTGGCATCCCTTTCATAGCTTAGAGCCTACTGAGTAACATAACTTCCTCTGTCAAATGTTACTATTTTTCAGTTTATGGTTTAAAAAACCCATTGGCCTTGTTTAGTGGTTATGAGAAAGAAGAGAAACCAGATCTGTTCTAAGTATAAGCTACAGTCAAGGCATTTTAGACTATAATCTCTGAATTTTTTGTTCTTAGAGAAATTATGTTCCTTGGACTGTTTAAATAGGATGGTGGTGGGCAGAAAACAGTTACAATATTTTGCTTCTGTGTAGATAATACTGGTAATTTTTCTGTATAGAATATACCCATTCATGTTCATGGCATTACTGTTCATCCTTGGTAGAGTCAGTTTCTTACACTTTGGGTACATATGGGTTGACATAAAATGAATAGACTACAGTTGGATAGGAAGCCTTTGGGAATGCTATGTATCATCTTTCCACTGTGTACTGATGTGGTTGGAAGTTAAGAGAAAAACTAATGGTCATCAATGGAGTATTCCCTGCTTTATTGAGAAAATGGACCAATTTTCTGACTCTGTTGCTGTCAGATTTACAAAGCCAGAGTAAGTAAGCATGTCTAGAAAATAAATAATGCCATTTTTGTGATCTATGCACACTTTCAGCTCTGTACAGAAAATAACAGATTATTTTTATTATCTGTCACAGTTTTAGAAGTGTTTAATGCATGAAATGATCATGATCATTAGATAAGAGGAACTATGCATTTCACAACGTGAGGATATCAGGCTAGGATTAATGGACATTTTTCTTCTGGGAAAAATTGGTTGTTTTATTTTTGTGTGATAAACTGACTTCTCTCTCTCTTGTGTGTGTGTAGATGCCCTGAAGTGTCATTGAAAGTGTACAGAGCTTGTGTTCTAAGCAATTCTTTATCTTATGAATGGAATAAAGATTTGTGGTTGCTGGTGTAATTGATCTATAAAAGCTATTATTGCTCGCTAATGTCTTGTGTTCATGTTTCTCTCTACTACTTATCTATTGACCATCTGAATATGTGATACTAATTCATGAGCTCAATGCTCAAGGAATTTCCATGAGTTCTGAGCATATGGGTGTTAAGATTTCATGGCACAATTGATTGTATGCCTCAGAAAACACTGTGCATGAAGTACATAGTGAGGGGCAGAGAGTGCAGATTCACCTGGTTAGACCTAAATCTATTTTCTAATTTCAATTTATGTACATAGTCCTCAGATAAACATGTGTCTCATACTGAGGCATAAATAGAAACATCTGTATGTGAAGGACAGCAAGGAATCAAATGACATGTCATCTGGCATCCCTTTGTACTATGTTGCTTCTTAGGGATTAAACCCTCACCCTGGTACTAAAACATTCCTTTTGTAATTTGGTGGGTGCCTTCTGTTTTGGGCAGGATATCTACTGGTATCTTCAGTCTTCTGTTTTGTGGATTTTTCATCTTGGGCAATATAGAGATATCTGCTATTGTCCTGGTTTCTCTTTCTTACAAATGGATATGCGGCTGAATCACAATTAAATGACTGTCTTTGGTTTGCCCTTTATTTTGTGATGTATGTATAAACTAATCATGTAAAGGAGATCCTGGTAGAGTATTAACTAGCACTTCAAACAAAAGCCCTAAGCCAAAAGCCGTTAGAGTTATATCTACACACACAATTTGAAATGGAAAATCAATATGGTATGCTTAATAGTCCTGTTGGCAGCATAGAAGACTGTCACCCTGAGTACTGAGCTGGTAGGGTATCTGGTAATTGAGCTTTAGCTGTTCTTTTCCCGACTGAGTTTTCTTTTTCTCGATGCATTGGCCAAAAGTTTTACACTCTTTTTAGCAGACTTAAGTTAAAATTTTACTGAGATATATAATAAGTACAGCTGAATGAAGTTAAATGGGCAGGCTTGAGTTTCATTCTATAAATTCATATATAGTGATATGTGTTGATATATACTTTATGTCTTCCCTGCCCTTGATCTACAGGACAGGCAAGTTACTTGGATCTCACTAGCCTGCTACCATATCTTCTACATGACAAATCCTATGCCAGTAAGATACTATGTTTGCTTTTTCTCTACCAAAGGGAGAATACTAGGAAAGAAAAAAAAAACATGAAATTGCCTTTAGGACTCTAAATATATGCACAAATGAATCTGTGAACATGGACATGCGCTTACATCCCACCTAAAAATTACCAGTGGAAAGGTACCTCCTACTCTTCAGTATATATGCATATTAATTTAAACCATTAGTATATTGCATTCAGTGTTATAAATAATCTAGAGAGTCTTAATATACACAAGAGGGTTTGCATAAATTACATGTATTTTAGATAGGATACTTGAATACTTAGGGATATTTATTTTATTAGAACCTTAGAGAGATTAGTTATAGAATTTTTTGTAGATTAATTAAACTCACTGGGACACTGACTCTGCCAAGTCCTGTACTCTCCCCATACCAACTGGAACATAACCTGCATCTAGACCCTATGGAGACCAAGTCTATAAAGAGACACAGACCCAGCATATATAGTGACACTGACTAAACTCAGACTCTGTCAAGAGCACTACTCACACCTGCACTGAATGGGAACTTGGACCCACACCTTTTTGGAAACAAGACCAGCACCATTCCAAGACTTAGACTAGGGTCCACTCCCTGAGATCTAGACTTGCCCAAAACTGGGAATTGCACCTAGTCCCAGACCCAGATAATGACCCTGACATATCCCAAACTTTAAGGAGATTGGAATCTGCAGAAATGTGTTGGATTTTACAGAAATAAGAATTCTAAGAGATCAGCACCACCACCTTGTTCAGACATTCACCCCTACTCAGGCAATGCAGGGACCTGTATCCTACCAAGAAAATGACATCCACATGGGCCCAGGTGAATCCTGGAACATGCAAAAATATAGGCATTACAGTAACACTGACTGTGCAGAAATGGGAACCTTGTAGAAACATGGTCTTTGGACACCAAGGATCCAGTCAAAATTTATACTGAGATCCTATGCAAAAGGAGAAGTACTCTGTTGATATTCAGCATGAGAAGAGACACAGACTTTCCAGAAAATAAATAACTCAAGACAAGCAGCCTATGGAAATATGAAACCTGTAAAGACAGGGATCCAGGTGAAATTGGTATTCCCACCTGGACTTGACCTGGATCTATTGCCTAGCACCCTGCCTATACCTGTACTGTAACTACACTAGGACTAAGACCAGTAGAATGTCAGGATAATGCTCCTACAGTAGATGAGGACCCTCCCACAGATACAGACTATGACACTGCAAATGTTGGCCCATAGACCAGGCAAATACTAGGGTATCTAACAGTAATAGAACACTGCCCAGCAAGAACATCCTCCTCCTCCTCCTCCTCCTCCTCATCATCATCATCATCATCATCATCATCATCATCAACAACAACAACAACAACAACAACAACAACAACAACAACATCATCATCAACCATACTTGAGCAAGAAACTGCTGAGACCATGTACCCGGACCCAGAACCAGACCGAGAATCAGACATAGACACAGAACAAAACCCAGACTCAGATTAAGATCCTGTGGATACAGGAGGACCTGCATAAGCACCATGCCAAAAACTGGAGCTTGAAAAGACCACAGCCTCAAGACATGGACCCTGTGGAAACATGCACTATATGAAAACTGGAATATAGCAGAAATAGATACTTGCCCAAGGACCAAACCTGAACCCATGCTCTGTGTTAGCACCCTTCCTAGATTTTTTTACCTGGACCACATCAAGACTGGAACCAAAATCAGTTAATAACCAGGATAATGCCCACACTACAACAAAGATTCTCCCATAGACATAAACCATGACACAGCAATGTGAGTCTATAGAGCAAGCCAAGACCAGGAGACTTACCTGAAACAAGACACTGTTAATGCCAGGAATGCAATATGCACCCAGATTGGGATACTACAAAGGCCAAACACAGACCTTGATCTATATTCTGAAAAGAGGTAATGCCCCTTCTCCCCCATCCTCACACACACAAACACATTTAGGCTTTCCCAAAACCTAGAACCTGCAGAGACCTGGATTCTGTGGAAACTATAGAGCTTAAGACAGGAATCTTGTGAAAACATAGTCCCTGTGCATACTGGCATCCAACTAAACTATACTTGCAGTTGTAACACATCTGTAGCCATATTCTGCCTAGTAGGTCATACACCCCTTGGATGAATCAGGATGGGAATCACACTAAAACTGGAACTAGAACAAGCTTGAGAACAGGATAATGCCCATTCTATGACAATAACCACCCTCCTATAGACACAAACTGTCATAAAGAAAAGACAAGGCCATGGACTAAACCAAGACCAGAGCACCTGCCTGAGGTAGATGATGACAGCATCTTTGTCATGGTAAGAATCCAATACACTTCCAGACTGGAACACTGAGGAGACCAAGCACCCATATCCAGATCCTGATTAAGATCCTGGCAATAGAGGATCTCCTGAAATGAATGCCAAAGCCTGAAACCTGTAAAAACCTGGACTTTGTGGAAACATAGACATTAAGACAATTACCCTGCAGAAACCTGAACCCTGTGGAGACATAGCTCCAACTGAAAATAGTACTTACTCTTATACCAGACCTGTAGCCAAACTCTGCCTAGTACCCTGACTAGATCAGTACTAGAGCCACACCAGAACTGGAAACATTACAAGCATTATGCTCAAACTGTGACAAAGACAAGTCAGCAAATAGGACCCATGTTACAGTAAAAATAGGGCTATAGTCCTTTAAATATATATCTTCTAGGCTAAAAATGGAACTAACACCCATATTTCTGGCTGAAATGAAACTAAGACCTTATTGAGAAGGGAGATACACAAGGGCCCTGTGAATCTGGCAAATGTGTATACTTGAATACTGCAGGAACATAAGGTTTGAAACACCAACCCCAAGGAAGGAAAGATTCTGTGGAGTAAAGGATCCAGATAAAACTGATACTTCTCGGGGTCCAGCCTCAACACAGAATTGAAGTTCTCAACTGGAAGCAGGGATATCAGAAAGACATATAATAAATATACATAGACAACTTTTTGGGTATAAACTGACTAGCAATTTTTCAAGGCTCAAAGTTTCTCTTCTCTCTCACTCTCTGCTCTCTCTCACTCATTTACTCTGCATTCTCCAGTGCACTCTGATTTTCCTGTGTGCATTTTTCTTTTCTTGAACTCTGACACTCTCATACACACCTCTCACACATACCACATGCACTCTCATTTCACTTACAAACACACTTTCTCCATACACACCTCACATTCTCTCCTCACGCTTCATACTATCTTCACTGACTCTTCACATGATCTACCCATGTTCTCTTGCCTTTTCCTTGCCCCACTCTTTTACTGATATTCCAAAACCAGGTAGAAAAAAGACATTGTATAATAATTGCCAAAACAAATCCAAAGAAATAACCACATCGTAAAAAGAACCAATAATTACAATTGTTCCCCCATTCGAGGCCAGCCTGGTCTACAAAGTGAGTTCCAGGACAGCCAGGGCTATACAGAGAAACCCTGTCTTGAAACCCCCCCCCCCAAAAAAAATGTTCCCCCAAAGTTTCAAACTTGCCCTATTCCTAGGCCTAAAGCCATAATAATAATAATAATAATAATAATAATAATAATAATAATAATAATAATTGCAAAAATATTATTTAAACTTTAATTTTTGACTTATACTTCTGATCTCAGAATTCTGAGGTCAGCTACATATATTTTCTTGTGAAGCTCTAATGATAAATGACATGGTCAAAGTTACCAAACAGTGGCCAGAAAGAATCATGTTAACCCTTAGTTCAGTAGTTCTGCTAGCCTTCTGCTTCTGAACATCACACAGAGAGCTTCTCCTAGGAGTCCCAGTTTTTTAACTTAGCTTTAATAGTATAAGATTTTATGCATTCTACAAGATGGCGCAGAAATGAACCAATACACATATGGTCACTTGATCTTTGGCAAAGAAGCGAAAATCATCCAGTGGAAAACAGACAGCATTTTCAACAAATGGTGCTGGTTCATCTGGCAGTCAGCATATAGAAGAATGCAAATCGACCCATTCTTATCTCTTTGTACAAAGCTCAAGTCTAAGTGGATCTAGGAACTACACATAAAACCAGAGACTCTGAAACCTATTAAGGAAAAATGGGAAAGAGCCTTGAACAAATGGCCACAGGGGAAATATTCCTGAACAGAACACCAATGGCTTGTGCTATAAGATCAGGAATCAACAAATGGGACCTCATAAAATTGCAAAGCTTCTTTAAGACAAAGGGTACTGTCAATAGGACAAAAAGGCAACCAACAGATTGGGAAAAGATCTTTATCAATCCTACATCCAATAGAGGGATCATATCCAAAATATACAAAGAACTCAAGAAGTTAGACACCAGAAAACCAAATAATCCTATTAAAAAATGTGGTACAGACCTAAAGAAAAAATTTTCAACAGAAGAATTTCGAATGGCTGGGAAGCACCTGAAGAAATGGTCAACATCCTTAATTATCAGGGAAATGCAAATCAAAACAACACTGAGATTCCATGTAACACCACTCAGATTGACTAAAATCACAAACTCAAATCACAGCAGATCCTGGTGGGGTGTAGAGAAAAAGAAACACTCCTCCATTGCTGGTGGGAATACAAGATGCTACAACTCCTCTGTAAATCAGTTTGGTAGTTCATGAGTATTATCTGAAGACACAGCTATAACACTCCAGAGCATATACTTAGAAGATGCTCCAACATGTAATAAGGACACATGCACCACTATGTTCATAGTAGCCTTATTTATAACAGAAAGAAGCTGGAAAGAACCCTGATGTCCTTCAATAGATGAATAGATATAGAAAATATGGTACATTTATACAATGGATTACTACTCAGCTATTAAAAATGATGNNNTCATGAAATTCTTAGGCAGATGGCTAGAATTAGAAAATATCATCCTGAGTGAGGTAACCCAATCACAAAAGAAAACAAATGTTATGCACTCACGATAAGTGGATCCTATTCCAAAAGTTCCAAATAACCAGGATACAATTACAGACCACAGGAAGCTCAATAAGAAGGAAGACCAAAATGTGGGTGCTTCGGTCCTTCTAAGGAGAACAAAATAATAACAGGAGCAAATATGAGGATAAAGTGTAGAGCAGAGACTAAAGGAAAGGCCACCCAGAGACTGTCTCACCTGGGGATTCATCCCATATACAGTTACCAAACCCAGACAGAAGTGCACCTGAGAGGCCCTGCCATAGCCTTACAGCTAAGAGGTGGATGTTAGCAACCAACCATTGGAGTGAGCACAGTGTCCCCAATAGAGGAGTTAGAGAAAGGACTGAAGGACTTAAAGGGGTTTGCAACCCCATAGGAAGAACAACAATATCAATCAACCAGACCTCACAGAACTCAACCCAGACTCCCAGGGACTAAACCATCAACAAAGAAGTATACATGACTCCAGCTGCATATGTAGAAGAGGATGACCTTATCATGCATCAGTGGAAGGAGAGGTCCTTGGTCCTATGAAAGCTTGATAGATGTCCCAGTGTTGGGGAATTAAGGGTAGGGAGGTAGGAGTGGGTGTGTGGAAGAACATCCCCATAGAAGCTGGAGGGTGGAAGGATGTGATAGGGTGTTTCCAGGAGGGAAGGAATCCAGGAAAGGGGATAACATTTGAAATGTAAGTAAAGAACATACCCCCCAAAAAAAGATTTTTCTATACTTGCTTATACTGGAACCCCTGTAAAACTTTGGGTAAAAACTTTATATGCCCCATACAGGGGAACGCCAGGGCCAAGAAATGAGAGTGGGTGGGTAGGGGAGCAGGGTGAGGGGAGGGTATAGGGGACATTTGGGATAGCAATTGAAATATAAATGAAGAAAGTATCTAATAAAATAAGTTTTTTTAAAAAAAACTTCTCATAATGTAAATAGTTTTTTTTCATTTCTTAGAATCCCAATGTTTTGTCTATTTCATTTTCTAATAATTTCTTCAAACGTTTTTTTTTTTGCAAGTCAAACATTAATCTTGAACTACCATTGTGCAGTTATTGTATTGTTTCCAAAATGAGAATATACAGCGTGTACCTGGGCCATTAGGACAGTGCTGTGCCCCTATGCCTCGATTTTTAATTGTTTAAGAATAATTAGTGCCGGGCGGTGGTGGCGCACACCTTTAATCCCAGCATTAGGGAGGCAGAGGCAGGAGGATTTCTGAGTTTGAGGTTAGCCTGGTCTACAGAGTGAGTTCCAGGACAGCCAGGGCTACACAGAGAAACCCTGTCTCGAAAAAAAGAAAAAAAAAAGAATAATTAGCAACAATATGAACTAACCAGTACCCCCAGAGCTCCCTGGGACTAAACAACCAATCTAAGAAAACACATGGTGGGACTTGTTACTCTAGCTGCATTTGTAACAGAGGAGGGCCTAGTTGGCCATCAATGGGAGGAGAGGCCCCTAGTCTTGCGAAGATTCTGTACCCCAGTATAGGGGAATACCAGGGTCAGGAAATGGGAGTGGGTAGGTTGGGGAGCAGGGGGAGGGGGCAAGGGATAGGGGATTTTCAGAGAGGAAACTAGGAAAGGGGATAGTATTTGAAATGTAAATGAAGAAAATATCGAATAAAAAATATTTTAAAAAGGTAATAATTACAACAAGGAACATCTAGTTTCACAGAATTCACCATAATAGAAGGAGAAAGAAGTAAGAAAGTCAGATACAACGGAATAATTATGTACACCAAAGCCAACTGAAAAGAAGTCACACACAAATGAGATTTGTGCAGTCATTATCCAGGGCTAAGGTTAGGAGAAATGGGAACAATTGTTGTCTACAAACAGCTGCTGTGGGCTACTGAGATGTCTCCATCCTGGACTACTGCAGGTAGTGCCTTATTTCAACTGGCAGATTCCCCTGGAGGGATGAGTCTCCTCCTTCTCAGGGTCCCAGATACCATCCTTTCCTACAAGGAACTGCTGCTGGCTTCTGGGATGTCTCCATCCTGGCCTACTGCAGGCAGTCTCTATCATTGTATGCTGTCCCCAGTAGATACACATTTGGACTAGACATGAAGCCATATCAAGCCTAGTCCAAAACAAGATCTCCACTAGGACCAGAACCTGTGGAGACCAAACCACCCCCTGACATTTATGAGACCTGAAACCATCACCCTTAACTGGCTCCAGACCCAGTTGATGGAGGCATGGGCCAGGTGAAGACCAGGGTGGGGATCTGGAACAGGGTATTGAAAGGTCTGGTAATAAGACTTGCATCTAAACAAGGAATCTTCCAAGATCTAGACCCAGATATGTGCCTAGAAAATGATCCTGCAGAGACCTTCAGAGAGACCCTGTAATTATCCCCACTCAGCAATGACCCAGGCAATCTGGAGACATGGACCTTGTGGAGATATGTACCTGGCCAAGACTAGTAGTACCTTCATTTGGATTAGACCTAAATCAGGACTGTACCAGGACCAAGACCAATTTCAAAATGTAGATCCTGCTAAGGTTATTTACACCTAGACCAGGCCAGAAAACAGTCATGCACAAGAATCAGAAGAGAGAGCATGCAGAGACTCGGAGTCTAGGCCCAAATCAGAGCCAGGCAGAAAACAGTTAAAGTACTCAGACCCTCCCAAGTCTAGAGTATACCTGGCCTGACCAGGACAAGTACTCTGCAGCAAATGGGACTTGCACATGGAACCAGCTGAATAGTACCTTGTAGAGACTGGGGCCCTATATCCCTATGAAGCCTCATCAGAGCCATAATATAAACATAACAGTCATCTAGACAAGGATTTTCATCTGGATGTCCACCCAGACACCTGTCCAGACCACTTCCCTGTAGAGACATGGATTTAAGTGACTAAGATAAGAGTATTTTGTCCTGTCTCCCTTTTGTACACACCTTTCAGTCTTCAACAACAGTTATCCCTGTTTTGCCTCCAAAATACTGTTCTTCCTTGGTAGAAAATTTGAGATTTCCATGACCCTGACCAGGGTTTAGATGTATTAACTGAAATGATTAATATTTGTTATAAACTAAAATGCCAAAATAGCATAAATAAAAATTAATCATGTTATATTGAAAATAATTAGTGTTGTATGTAAACAAACTGCAATGTTACCTTGACCCTCAACAAACATTTGTGTAATTGTGGGTTTTCCCTTTCAAAATAAATGCAGCACCCCTGAGCTTCAGAACCAAGAGACTCTGTGGCCTTAGCCCACTATTGATCATTGTCCAAAATTAAAGAACTCTTTCACTCTTAACTGGTTTAAATAGCAGTGACTCCTACCTTTCTCCTGTAGATTACTTCACTTTTGGAGGTACTGATATATTTACCCCACACACGTAAGACTCAGTCTCACTCTGGCTCTCCAGCCAATGGAGAAGTTAATAGGGGAAATGTCTTCTGAAATAATTACAGGGCACATGACTCCCACTGAGCCCAGAGTAGTCTAGAATGCCTACTGTGTTCCCATACAGAAAAAAATTGATTCCCTCAGAAAAATCTTAGAGGAGATGTGTGCGTACTCTGAATTGAGCTCTGGATAAGAGGGGCAGGGCTCTTGGGGAGCTTCTTTAAGGTGATGGAAGATAGGCCCTTTGAGCAGCCTTTTTATGGTTTGAGAAGGAAATGCCTAATGAGGACCTTTCCACTCATCCATCCATTGTAAGCTGAAATGACAATAACTGAGAACCAAGTTTTTTATTCCAACTCTTATGAGAGATCTGTTTGTTTGTTTGTTTGTTTATCTTAGTCTGGATGAATGGTGGGGCAAATATATGAGTGATTGAATGCATGTTATACAAGCTTTACATGTAGTGTTATTTTGTTTTTGTTATTGTCTCTATCTTGTTTTCTTCCCTTTCTGTTCTTGATCCTGAGAGGAGGAGAGCTGTTCTTTGCTCCAAGCTCACTTTGGATTTGTGGGAACTGGAAACTGAGCTATGTTATGAACCTTACCGTTTAAGGAGAAATCCATAACCCTTATTTCCTATGTTACACAAGTGATGTTAATATATTTCTGAGGTTACATTGACCATATCAGTATACTGGGTCCTCATATTCCATCTGATTTTATTTGTATTTTGACTTTGGACTCTCCAGCTGCATCTATCCTTTCCCTCCTAAATGCCCTACATGTCTTTCACACTCCTTGTTTTTTTCCTAATTTGGTCTTCCATTCCCAAGTGTTTCTTTGCTTTTCCCTGTCTCTACGCCTGTCAGAGTCTCATTTCAACCCTTTTCGTACCAGACACTCATCTCCTGCTTAAAATCTTGCCCATAATCCAAACTTAGCCATTCTTGCTTCTTCCAAAGTGTTCACCTGGTCACTAGGGAACAAGTCATGAAGTTTTGCTGCTGACTTCTGTAAGACAAGGCCACAGCTAGATCTGGGCATCTTGTGGCACTTGAAGAGTGGTGCCTTTAGGAACTACAAAGGAAGATCTACACTATGTGAGAAGGTGAAACAATACTTTTCACTTCATTATACTTTTGTCACTCCAGGTAGTCTAGGATCATACCAAAAGAAACCAGAAGGCATTTAATCTCCTGGAATTGTAGTTACAGTTGGCTTTTAGGTATCCTGTTTGTCCTGAGAGTTGGACTCAGGTCCTCAAGAAAAGCAACAAATGGTTTTTAATAGCAAACAATCTAACTTTCCACCTATACATCCACTTTTAAAGTAATGTGGCCTTTAAAACAGAAAAGTGGTGCCAGATAACAATAAATTGTCACAAAGAAATAAAGAACTAGTCCTTCTGGTCTGAACCTGTGCCCTAAGCAGACCTTGGGCACTGGCTCCACACCCAGTCCCACAATACCCAGAGGAAGCTCAACTCACAGGTGCTCTGAAATGCCCAGGACCACAGAAGTGGTCTCAGCTTCTACCCCAACACCCAGAGTAACTGGGACCTCTGGAATCCAGGGATGCAGGAACCCCCACCTGGCCATTGGCACAAGTTTCTTCCAGTTTGAACCTGCACACAAAGTGCACCAGGAGGTGCTGGTTCTGCACCCACTCTTAAAACACCCAGAGGGAGCCCGAATCCCAGGTGCTCTGAAATGCCTAGGATCACAGGATCACAGGATCACAGGATCACAGAAGAAGCTCAACTCCCTGAAGATCAGACAACCTCCCATGAGTACTGGAGCTCTGATACACTCAAAATCACAGTTAAGACCACAACATATTTCCCAACACCCAGCAAAACTGGGAACACCACCAGAACCAGGGAATCACAAACACCTGCCCATCCAGAGGCACAAGTTCCTTACAGCTTGTGCCTTTGCCCAGAGCAAACCAAGGCCTTTGGCTTCCCACCCACCCCTGCAACAAACAGAGAAAGCTTGATACACAGGAGCTCTGATACAATAGGATCTCAGGATCCCTGGATCCCAGAATCACAAGATCACAGTCATAGCTGTATCTGAGGTGTTCTGACACAACCAGGATCACAAGAAGGACAAGCTCCCATCACAGACTGGAAGGTCAGGTAGCAGTAGAGATAAACAGATGGTGAGAGGCAAGAACAAGAACAAAAGCAACAGGAACCAAGACTACTTGGCATCACCAGTACTCCCACTACAGCAAGTATTGAATAACCCATCATACCAGAAAAGCAAGACTCAGATTTAAAATCACATCTCATGATGATAATAGAGGACTTTATAATTTCTCATGTGTATTTCCCTTTCACTGCCAAGTCAATGTTGTATCTTTCTTTAAAGCTCTTTAAGACCAATTTATGCTTAACAAATAATCTTGAACATGTGGCCTTCCTCTAGACAATGGTCAATTTATCAGAGGTTACGGTCTTTTGAGAAAACTATCTTCCTTTCCTAGCATCTAACAATTGTCACTCATACCATAGTTAGGAGTAGCTTTGTGTATCCAAGTCTTCTCTTGATGCAGGAATTTTCTGTGCTGTGGGGTAACTTTAAGTCATCTCCATGTGAACAGCACAAGTATAAAACAATACTTTTAAATTAGTAATTTATTTAAATTTATTTTTCTTATTTTAATAAACTTTTAACTCAATATAATTATATATCTATATAATTTTCCCTTCCCTTTCCTACTCTACTCTGCATGACCAATTCCTTCAACACATTTCATGTCCCTATATTATTGTCAAATTGCTCACCTTTTTTATTAGACTATTATGTATATTATATACATTACATATATACAAAAATGTATAGGTACAACCTGCTGAGTCCATTTTTATTGTTTGTGAATATTTCAGATATGTGTTCCCACCCGCAGAAGCACTCTGGTCTAGGTCCGTCCTGAAGGGCGGGACTATCCTAAAAGTTTTAGGCTGCAAAAGGAAATCGAAGCCTAGGCAATGTCACACTAGTCAAGGCTCGATTTTTAATAATCAGACTCTGTTTAAGTAACATGAAAAATTCCCAGCCCACCCTTAAGTCTTTTGAAGTTGTCGGTGGTGGTCCGATCATAGGCGGGTCCAAGAATCATGGCAGGGATGAGTGCCTGTTGACGTAGGAGGTCCAAAGACGCTGCATTCTGAGAGATCTGGGGAGGTCCTATGGTAGCTACTCTCTGGTATGCCTATGCGCCTGTGGGGGGCTGATGTTTTGAGGGAGAGTGATTAGTGGAGGTGGGAAACCCCCAACATTCAGAGATGATAATTTTTTGTATTAGATAATTAATTGGTGGGCTCCTCCCTAAAAGAGATTAATAATTCTTCCTCTCTCAGAAGTTATTATTTGTACTTGGCAGTATCATATATTATTTTCCCTCTTTTGAACAGGCCATGAGTTCAATTAGATAGCTGTTTGTTACCACCAGTATACATGTAACACTATTACACTTTTAGAAGTATCTTTCTATGTTGGTTCTTGTTGTGATTCATAGAGACAAGAACTCCATAGGAGCATTGATGACTTCCTTCCCTTTGTGTGGTGGTTTGAATATACTAGGCCCAGGGAATGGCACTATTAAGAGGTGTGACCTTGTTGGAGTAGGTGTAGCCTTGTTGGAGGAAATGTGTTACTGAAGGGGTGGGCTTTGAGACCCTCCTTCCAGCCATGTGGAGTTGAAGAGACACAGGAAGCCTGCCTCTACATGTCCCTGCTGCCAGAATTGAAAGATCCTTCCTTCCCCCCCTTCATAGGCACCTCTGGCCTTTGGAGAGGGCCCAGCCTAGGGTCAGAGTAATGCAATTCCCCATTTCCCCTTTCATGGTAGCACTCTCTTCTCCCTGATGTCCCCTGGTGGGGGTTGGGAGATGCTAACCTTGGGGACAAACAGAAAGCACCATACCCAATTCTCCCCATTGCTGAGACCCAACACTCACACTCCCTTTGATGACAACCAGTGCTTCCCAGGTGCAAATGGCTCCTGCCCTTGAAAAAAGCAGGGATCAATATCCTTTAAATAATAGAGAGCCCACTTGTGGACCATGGGAGAAGGGCAATTAAGTATTCCCAGACAGCTGTGACCAGGTTGGAAAAATACACTAGCTTCTTCTAACTCAGTAAGTTACTTTTCCCAAGTCAGGAAGGTCCCTCTCCAGCTGCAACATTCTGCTCCACTGTCTGAACAAACGTTATCAGGTTTGAAGGATGGCATTCCCTTATCACCTCTTCAGTCACAGAGATAGATAGATAGATAGATAGATAGATAGATAGATAGATAGATAGATAGATAGATAGATAGATAGATAGATATTCATTCCAAGCCCCTGGACATGAGCATCACATTCCTAACATGAAGAGTAGGGAAGGCTTGCAATATTGCAATATGAGTTAGACTCTTGTAAGACTCTCTTTGTTTTTGCATGGGATTTGCAATCCTGTAATTCTTCTGGGGTTCCTGAGAACATGGCATAACAGAGGCAGTCTGCTCCTGTCTTCTTTTCAATGAAGTTATAGAAACCCTGGCTCCTCCACCACAATGTCTACCTGCATGCTGCCATGCTTCCAGTCATGATGATAATGGATTGAACCTCTGAAAGTGTAAGACAGCCCTAAGTAAATGTTGTCCTTAGTAAGATTTGTGTTGGTCCTGGTGTCTCTTCACAGCAATGGAAACCCAAACTTAGATAATTAGAAACTTGAAAAATGGCTTCTCGTACTAGTACTGAGGATGGTTTCAGGTCAGATCTAGTTTGGATCATCTGATCTTGTGGCAGAACTGCATACTGTTTTCTACAGTAATTAAATGTTTTTTTTCTTTTATGTATATGAGTGTTTTTCCAACATGTATGTATATGAGTGGGCACCAGGAATATATATGATATAAGGACATATATGAAGAAAAAACACTGGTACAGATAAAATTATATCTTTAAAAAGTTTAAAAAATATTTATTAATATATATCCTTTCATTTCAATTTTATGACCATCAGTACTGGCATTTTTAATACTCTGAAATGATTTTTTTTGGAGATGAAACTCAAAATCTTTATCAATATACATGATTTCCAGTTTATAGAAATACATATCTATAAGAATTTGAACTATAATTCATTTGTGTCCAACATTGGGCTATGAGAGCAGTACATTTTCTTTTTATCTTTTAATCATATATCTGAAAATATATGGCAAAATGTGAATGATTTATAAGGTAGAAACCAATATATGATATACTGTGTCTATTAGTCAACAAAATGAGAGCCATGTAGTTTTAAACTTTGTGAAAACTATAAGTTCTTAAATACCCTTTGAAAATATGTTTAGCCAGCAATAAAATCAACCAGTGAACAATAACTGGAAAAAGAATATCCATAGTTTTCTTGCATAACATGTTTTTTTCATCTTTATCAGGCAAGGTGTATGTATATTTGTGTGTTTACCCATGTATAAAAGAATTGATCTATTTTTGTATTTAATTAGATTAGTATTTTCTTTAGGAAACAAAGTATGGCTAAGACTTTAACATATCAAAGCTCATCTCCAGTGATATCCTCTAGAAATGGTCTACTACTTAGTGGTCCCATAATTTTCCTAATTAATGGCAAAAACTTGGAATCATTCAAAATACATGTGTTCAAATACATGAACCTGTGAGTAACATTTCTCTTTCAAACCAATACAGAAATCATCTAGTATTTGAAGATATGCCAGTTGCTGTAAATATGATCAGGCCCTCATTGATGGACCCCCAAAGAAATAATTTTTATTAGGTTTTAATTGCAGGTAATTTTTATAGTAGCATAAAGCCAACTAATGGAGAAAAATGCTATCTAGAAATTGCTTCTTTGTTATTTCTATACTTGAGAAAATGTGGAAGAACCTTTAGAATTGGTTATAAGAAGGGATTGGAAAGTTTGAAGAAGATGGAAGAGGACTAAAGAAAACCAGACAATTAGAATCAGAGTATAATATGTGTAGCTTGTAGTTTTAAAAAGCCATGCTACAAACTTCTCTTGGCTCAGAGAACAATCTGCAGCTATGCTGCCTTCTCACTCAGCCCTAACAGTTGCCAGCTGGCTTTTTCTTGAAATGCTGCTCTATCCTCCAGCTGGCTTTGCCAAGCTTCCAACACCACCATTCCCCCAAACACTGGAAGCTGCTGTTTGTACACTACTTGCTAACTGCCCTGGTGGCCCACTCTCTTCCCCTGTCCCCTTTATTCATGAGGAAGAATAATAGAGATTTTTATTATTTTAAAACTGACCAGATAACTCAATGGCTGGGTGAAGAATTTCCTATCCTAATTTTACAGTACCCTTTTCTGTCCTCCTTGGACTCTACTGGTACTATAGGTATGAGAGGTTTACATATCTGCCACTTCTGACTTGCTACACAGGTTTGTCTGAATTCCCAAACATCTCCATGTTCCCTTGTCTTCCTCCTGGGACCCAGAATATCCACCTTTTTCCTCTTCGCCCAGTGATTGGCTTCTGCCATATTTATTGACCCAATCAAGAAACAATTAGGGAACCAGATTTTAGTTATCACCTCCTCCCCCTACAAATGTGAAGTATGGTAAGGACTCAGTAAATCAGAATGATGATATAAATATGGATGTTCAAGTTGAGTCTAGAGAAGCTTCAGATGAAAATGAGCATTCTCTTGGAAATTAGACTAATAGCCTTTCATGATACACCATGGCCAAACATTTGAATACAGTCTATGTCCTACCTTTGTGGTAAAGTAAAAAAAAAAAGTATTGGTATTAGACAAGTTTAAACTAAACAGTAGAAGAAATGCCAAAGCACATAATCTACTCCAATGGGCAAGACATGTATAAGGGTTAAATCAGATGTGAAAATTAAAATGTATACACCAAATCAAAATTGCTTTAAAAATGTAATTGTAGTACTTAAAACTATAAAACAATGAAAATAATATATAGGCAAAATATCTCAAGGTATTAGAGTATTTGAGGAACTTTTTGGGTAAAAGCCAGAAAGGAAAGCTAGGGTAATAGCATATGTGTATGATTCCAGAATTCAAGGGGAAGAAGAAGACAGATCACAAGAATGAAGAAAACATGGTCTACATAATGAATTCCTGCATAGTCTGTTCTATATGGAGACACTCGGCCTCAAACAAAAACAGTAAAAAACAAAACAAACAACAAAACAGAACCAAAAATCGAGCATATCAATTTCCCCCAGGGATACAAAATCAAGCATTTTTTTAAAATAAATAATTATAACTGAAGAACACTGCAGATGGCCAAAAGATTCATTTTAAAATGTTCAATACTACCAAATATCAAAGAAATGCAAATCATATCAAAATTAGATTTTACTTCATTCAACTTAGAACAGCTGATAAAAAGGGAACCTTGAAGAAAAAAAAAAGGAACCCTTGCACATCATTGGTAGAAGATAATTTAGTACATTATTATGAAAAAGAAAAGAATCATTTAAAAATTAGGAACATTATTAAATCAAGCAATCTCCCTACTGCTTGTATGTGCAACGAAAAGAAATCAGTATGTTGGAGAGATATCCACCAATTTAATGCAAAGCTAATGCTAATACACAAGAAATATAAAATATCTATTTGTCAGTTAGGTAAGGAATGGATAAAATTTTAATGCAATTTGTATCTACACAGGAACACTATGTAGCACTTATACAAAAATACATAAACTTGGAAGATATTACAGTAAATGAATTGACCCAGTAATAGAAAAACAAATACTTTAAAATCTCCTATGAGGAATCAGAATAAAAGTTCCTCTCATAAAATTGGACATTAGCTATTATGAATGTCTGAGTAAAAGACAGAGAACTTGGGGAAAGCTGATTAGGAGATACCAAATTACAGTTAGATAATGATGTATGTCCTGTTGCTCAATATCAGTGAATGTTAAATATAGACAATGACACATTAAAAATTGTCAGAAGAAATTATTATTTATTTTCTACTTTATAAGGTGATTGATGATTGATCAGATAACAAAATATCACAGTACTTTATAGCTATATATTATTTTAATTTGGATAATACATAATACATAAATAACAAGCTAATGTTTATTACTCTTTGTAATTTTTAAAATAAAAATAACTTACTCATTTGAAACCACATTTTCATGAAAGAAATAATTTCCTAAGTGATTGTTGTAGAGCAATGCTACACATAGCACACTGACACTTACAACAGCATAAAAATAAACACTAAAATAATAACTTGAGGAGAGTGAGGTATTTGAGATATCTTGTTGTATTCTCTGTGTTAAATTCACTAAATATTTTATTATTTAGAGAAGTTTTTTTTTTTACTTTGACAAATGCTATTTATTGCAAATATCTCAAACTATAATTTTTTGTTTGTTTTTGAAACAGGATTTACTCTGTGTAGCCCTGGGTATTATGAAACTCACTCTGTAGATCAGGCTGGCCACTAACTCAGAGATCTGGCTGCCTCTCCTTCCTGCATTCTGGGATTAACATAAAAAAGAAAAACAAAGAAACAAACAACAAAAACACTTATCCAGCTAGGACCATTTTTTTTTAACAAATGGAAATGCACTAATAAAAAAACAAAAAACAAAAACATTACCTTGAGGCCACCAGGAAGTCCAATGCATACCGGGCAACTGGTAAGGGACCTTCCCTAACAGTCACACCCACTGGGCGCCCCGAGGAGCCCAGTGGTCTCAGAACCCATCACCCCTCAACCCCCAAATTCAACTCACCTTCAGACAGGTGCATTCAGCCTGTGCAGAACACGAGCTTGTCTGCTCCTCTGAAGACACCGCAGTCTCAAGACTTCCAGGAAGTCTGTTACATGTAGGGCAACAGGTAAAGGAACTTCCCTAACAGTCATACCCATTGGCAGTCCCAAAGAACCAAGTGGTCTTGGGACCCATCACCCCACAAACCCACTGCTCCCCGAATTCCAATCATCTTCTAGCAGGTGACTTCCTTCAGGGCAGATTACCAGTTTGTCTTCTAAGGAAGACACCAGTCTCAAGGTCTGCAGGAGGTCCACTGCTTGCAGAGCAACTGGAAAACAGGCCTTGTAGCCCAAAGGCCTACATGGAGAAGAGCTATACTCAGGAGAACAGGTTGACTGTTCTTCTGAAGACCCAACAATCAGAAGGTTTTCCAGACTCAGAATCTACTGCAGCCAAGGCAAGAAATTTGTCTGCACCTCTGAAGACACCACAGTCTGAATTCCTCAGAGGTCTGCTATAGCCTGAGAGATCAGTCTACCAGGAGACCTGCAGCAACCCAGTGATACAAGAGGGAGGAACCAGACAGAGACACCCAGACTAGCTACCATAAGGGATAACCAGTTGGTGAGAATCAAACACAAGACCATAAGCAAAAGAAGTCAATATATGCTATGGCATCATCAGAACCCTGTTCTCAACAAAGCAATCCCTGAAAATACCAACACACCTGAAAGTCAGAAAGCTAACCTAAAATGCTATCTCATGAAGATAATAGAGACCTTTAAGGAGGATATAAATAATTCAGTGAAAGAAATACAGGAAAACACAGGTAAACAAGTAGAAGCCTTAAAGAAGAAAGAAGTAAGTCACTTAAAGAAATACAGAAAAGTGCAATCAAACTGGTGAAGGAATTAAAGTGGTCCAATAACTAAAAGTTAAAGTAGAAACTATAATGAAAACATAAAATGGAGGCAAACCTTGAAATGGAAAACCTAAGAAAGAGGTCAGGAATCATAGATGTGAGCCTCACAAACATAATACAAGAGAAAGAAGAGTGAATCTCAGTTGTAGAAGACATCTGTAGGAGATAATGAAACAACTGTCAAAGAAACTTCAAAACAAAACAAAACAAAACAAACAAAAAACAGAAAAACCTCCTAACTGAAAACATCCAGAAAATCCAAGACACAAAGAGAAGACCAAAACTAAGAATAATAGGAGTAAGGGAGAGTGAATATGACCAACTCAAAGGATCCAAATCTTGTTTAATAAAAATCATAGATCCTTCCAGTTTCCTTCTGAACCAGGAGCTGATCCTGAGCCACAGCACCCAGAGCTGATCTTGTGCCACAGCACTGCATAACCAAATACCCTCAGGAAAGAGTGGGTCTCCCAGGACTGCTGACAAACCTGTGGGGACAGGTAAGACCACCACTTCTGTTCAAATTCTTAGCCCATGAGGGAACCTCCCAGAGCCATCAGGACACAGGAACCAAGGAACATCTAGGGACAGGATCCTTCTGGTTTCCATATGCACCCTGGAGCTGACCCCATGCCACAGTCCTCTATACAGAAATTCCTCAAGGAGATAATTGGTCTCCAAGGAGTAATGACAAACAGGCTTGCAGGGGGGACAAGCCACAGTCCATCAAGACCATCTAACACTAGAGATAACCATTTGTTGAGAAGCAAAGTCAAGAACATAAGCAACAGAAACCAAGGCTACCTGGCATCTTCAGAATCCAGTTCTCTTATCTCAGTGAGACCTGGATACTCCAACACACCAGAAAACCAAGACTGTGATTTAAAGTCATATCTCATGATGATGATGATAGAGGAATTTAAGATGAACATAAGTAATTCCCTTAAAAAATACAGGAGAACACAGATGAACATGTAGAAGCCCTTAAAGAAGTCATATGAAAATCCCTTAAAGAATTATAGCAAAACCCAACCAAACAGGTGAAGGAATTGAACAGAACCATCCAGAATCTAAAAATAGAAATAGAGACACTAAAGAAATCACAAAGGGAGACAACCCTGGTGATAGAAAACCTAAGAAAGAGATCAGGAGTCATAGACACAAGCATCACCAAAAGAATACAAGAGATAGAAGCGAGAAAGAATCTCAGGAGCAGAAGATACAATAGATACTTATAAGTTACCTGACATAGTTTGAAACTAAGCCATTTCCCACCACTAATCCCAACATTTAACAGTTCTGGCTGTGTAGATAGGAGCACAAAAATCCACATGTGGTAGGAATGGGGGCATGAAGTATATAGCAAGCCCAGCTACCTCTTGCAACTGCAAAGTTTGCTTATGGCCCTATCCATTACTTGCCTATATCATGCTTATTGTCCTATAGAATAATCAGACTAAATGACATACCATAGAACTTCCCTGTACGACTGGGAAAAATGTATAAAAGTTAGGAATTCCCATTTTCTGTGTGATTATCTGAAAGTACTCTCTCCTTTATCTCTACCCCAACCCTTCATGCTGTAGATCGCTTCTATTTTTCCTACTCTGCCACTTTGTAGGATCTCTCCAAATGATATTTCCCCATATTTTTGAAAGACTCTCTTACTCTCTTACTCTCTCCCCTCTCCTTCCTCCTCTCCCTCTGATATGATGCCCTGTTCCTCCTAATTTCTCTCTCAACTCAGTATCTGACCAGGACCTACCCACACCCTCATAGATACAAGTTTTCTCTTTTAATGGAAGTCATTTCAAAGAGTAATTATCTTTAACTTCTTTGTCCAATAAGGAACTTAGAAGTTTTTTCTTTGTTTGTTTTGTTTTGTTTTGTTTTGTTTTGTTTTATCTTTTGTGTTTTGGGTCCTTCCTTCCTTCCTTCCTTCCTTCCTTCCTTCCTTCCTTCCTTCCTTCCTTCCTTCCTTCCTTCTTCTTTTTCTTTCTTTCTTTCTTTCTTTCTTTCTTTCTTTCTTTCTTTCTTTCTTTCTTTCTTTCTT
>NC_034613.1:107034763-107058308 GCF_900095145.1 Mus pahari | reverse complement strand
GTGTTCCGTCCAATAGCTGGCTGTGAGCATCCACTTCTGTGTTTGCCAGGCACTGGCATAGCCTCACAAGAGGCCACAATATCAGGGTCCCTTCAGCAGAATCTTGCATGAGCCTCCACTTCTACTCATGGTACAGATGTTTACTCAGCTTAGTGAGCCATTATTACCAATTAGCTAATGTTCTCACAGAGGGAATTGATCTATAAACAGACATTCATTTGTTGTTCCTATTTATGGAAGCAATCAGGAGCCTCCTACTCTACTGTGTATCTGAGAATAGATAGACTTTTAACTGAAAAAAAAACAAAAGACATTCTTTTCAGGATATATACTATTACAAATGTGTTTTATACTTTCAACTAATATCCCAGTACTAAATTGACTTGGTTGTGTGTTTGTTTGTGTGTGTGTGTGTGTGTGTGTGTGTGTGTGTGAGATGAATTTGATAAAGAATAGACAAGTATGGGTAGAACATAGAGGGGTAAAAGAGGATGTAGAAGATACATATTTTCAATATTCATACTTGGGATTTTTTTGAAAAAAATAAAAATTGACATTTTAAGGTAAGAAGTTTGCTACATTTTATTTTTGATTATCATCGTCACAATTTTGAAGGATGAGCCTTAGAAGATATTCGCTGTTTTAATCTTGGAAAGTGTTCACAATTATCTACATCTGGGAGCTTTGTGGTTGTTTTAGCATAAGAGGGAACATACTTTCTCACAAAACTCTTGGAAGGTGTCATGGCTACATTGCAAAGGGACATACTCTTAGTTTGTTCTTGCTGAGATCCATGGCTTATGGCATCTGCCAGATAATACTTTTCAAGATTAAGAATATGTTCAATTGCTTTTTCTACATTATCAGGGAGACCAGTCACTGTGATATTAGGATTATAGGACCCTTTTGGAGGTAAACGTATATCTACTTGGTATTGGTCCATGATTTTATTGATGGTTTTTCCACGGAATCCAATAACATTGCTACGAACCTGCTGATTTAATGTGATTTCCTTAGAAACTGTTTTTTCAATTTTATGCAACACTCTCATTATTGCATCTCGGGCAGCTAGAGTGTTCTCTTTATAACCAGTAATAATGATTTGGTCTTGCATCTCATGGATTCCTTTCTTTGGAAAACGGATAGTAACATCGTGTTCTGTGCAAATTTGAGTAATAAGCAAGCCCTTGTGACCAGTAATCTTGGCTCGGTATTTAGGATCTAGATTAAACATTAACTTAAAATTTCTTAGTGTTCTATCTTCTATTTCCATTTGTAAAGACTTGATTCGCTTTTGTAACTTCATCTTGGCTTGATCCACATTTGCTGCAAGGCCCATAATAGATATGACATCAGAATTTTTTCCAGGTTGTGGTGCCTGCATATGAACTTCAAATTCCTTTACTAGTTTGCGTAAACCACTTCCCTTGTGCCCAATGATGTAAGGATGTAGGTGAAGGGGCACATGAACTTCAGCAGTAACAGGAATTATAGATGCTAGAGCTTCAGTAGCTGCCTTGCAATTTTCCACTTGGCCTGAGATAAGTATGGTGTCACTTTTCCTTGGGGAATTAGGAACAATATCTTTAGCAGTCCTTTTCCACTTTTCTTTTCCTTTCTCCTGAGTACCTAGATCCATATTTAATACTGGCTTCTCTTTATCTGCAAACTTGATTTCAACTTTATAATCCCTAGCAATTTGTTGGATTCGTGAACTTATTGGTCCCAAGATAAAAGGTTGGAAATTGTGGGGTATGACATACCGTGTTGTAACTTGGGTGCCCAAAGGCTCAAAAATCTCCTTAATGTGTTTCTTTGCTGCCTCAACACAAGGTTTTGCCCCTCTTATTGTGACTTTTGTATTCTGTCTCCCTGCATAAGAGAATGTAATAACTACTCCACCATAGTCTTCTGCCATTTCTTTTAAAAGCTGGCCCCTCCGCATGACAAAATAATGGTGAAATCTACGGTTTATTAGTATGAAATCATCCACCTCATTCTCTAAGTCCTTAACTAAATCCTCTAGTAGTTTTTGCACCTCTTTAACAGACTCCTCAGTTCCTGTAATTGTTATGGTTTCTTGATCCTCATTTGTAGGGTTAGGGAAAAGGACACAAGTCCCAGTCTCATCACAGATTTTGGAAATATTACCTCCGTTTTTGTTCAGTAGGAATTGATGATATTGTGATTTGATATGAAGAGTCTCAGAGTAATTTTTGGCTTGCTCTTCTTCTGCAAGTTTTAGAAGTTTTGCTTTGGCCTTTTCAACACTTTCAACCAAGCCCATGATAATGACTTTATTCAGGTTTGATTTGCTTTTTGGAAAATGCAGATGGATCTCCCCACATTCTTCTATGATTGACTTTAACAAATATTCTTTAGGATTAGTCAGATGTTTGTATAGATTAGCAGGAATGATAATTTCTTCCTCTGCAGTATCAGCTATCTCTTGCTGAATTGAAAGTATCCAGTTGCGTGCAATTTCACAATTTTCTGGATATCCAGTAATGATGAATTCTTCTGAATTGCAGCTTTCTGGTGGAAAACTAATTTTGGTATTGGTTGCTTCAGAGATTTTTTTAATGTTTGAAGCTCCTTTTCCAATTATCCTTTTGTGAAGCTTTTTTATTATAGAAACACTTATAGAATAGTTATTTTCTTTAATATCTCTCAACATATTCTCTAAGTACTGTGCACACTTTTCTAATTCATATCTTGGCCCTATCAGTTGAACAATATCACTTTTCTCTGAAGGGTGTGGAAAATTGAGAATAACATCAGGGAATTTCTTACAAATTTCTCGAACCCTTTCACCTTTTTGGCCAATAAGAATGTGGTGAAATTGGTGTTTGATGATTATGTCCTGGCTATACTCTTCTTCCAAGTTATTTGCCAGATCAAGTAGTTCTTTTTTGGCTTGGTGGACACCCAGAGATTCTCCCTCAATTCGGATTGTGTAGTTTGTTTCATTTTTAGGAAACAATGTGATAGAGACTTGGTTCTTCTCTGTAATTCTATTTAGAATCTCCCCATTATTCCCTGTCAGGTATTTGTGAAATTTACTGTCACTGTTAATTTCAGTATATTCCATTTTACTCATTAGGTCCTTGATAATGATGTCAAATTTTTCTTGAGCATAATTTACATCATCTATTGATCCTTTCAGTGTTATTTTATCTTTACCTGTGAAATGTATTTGAACTTTTGGCACACACTCTGTTATCTCAGCTATTTTCTCACCTTTCTTACCAATAATGTACCTGTGCAACCAAGAAGGAGCGAAGATTGAAGAAGCAATGTAATCATCATCATTGTCATCAGCTTCATTAAATGCCTCCCCAGAACTGTCAGGATCACTGTGTTGTGTCATAGAATCTGATATGCTCTCTGATAATGATTGTCCTGATGAATCATCACTTGTTTCTAGGATCTCTTCCAGAAAATGTCTTTTGAAACTTCTGTTCCCACTGTCTTGAAACTTCATCATCATACCCTCAGTTATAGTACTGGTCTTCTCAATCATATCATTTTTAAGACAACCTATCTGATCCACGTGCAGTTGTCTTTCATTAATATCTACATCTGTCTCCTTGGCAATAGAGAGATGAAAAGGGACATGTTCCTCTGCTTCTTGAAAAATGTCACTTGCTTGCAGGTATGGCTTCACAGTCAGGGGATTGAATGTTTTCTCCATTTCTGATATCTGGATATCACCCTTGAAACTTCTGGCAGATGTAGATAGGCTTCCATCTAAAGGCTTCATCTTTATCTGATTCACATCAATACTATTTATACTGTTGTTCTGATTATGTGGATGTGTTATCTGAGTATTTATTTCATCTTCTTGCTCCAAATCTTGTGATTTATCTCCAGTCCGGTCTAGAAAAAAGTAGTGTTCTTGTTTGGAAATGAGAGTTAAAGGTAAATACTGTTCTTGACACCATTTAAAAATTTCATTCTCAGCATTTGTAACAGCTTCTGGGTTGCCAAACACTGTCACATAAAGACCTTGGTCTTTGACAAAAGATGATTCTAAGTTAACACCAGTATTTTCCATGACATGTGAATAGAAATTTGCCAATGTACCTTCACCAAATTGAGTCAAATAATTGTCTTTTTCTAGTAATACATGAAAAATCTGAGTAAGTGTTGAAATTCCCCCAGCCTTAAAAATATTACTGCTTAATGATTCTGCAGTTTCTTCAGGATTTCCTGAAAAATTTTCTTTCTCTATGTGTTGAGTGACTTCCTTGTCATTTCTGGACATACGATCCCCATCATTTGGACTTTTATAATGATTTTCTTTTTGAACAGACTTGTTTTGGTGTGAAGCAGAATTTCTTTTTGAATTCATTGTTGGTTTTTGAGCAGATGCAATTCAAAAGTCTTGCAGAAAAATGTCAATTGCAAAAGCACAAATATTTCCTGTAGCTTCCTCCTTGCATATTACTGTATGGAAAAAATGAACTCTTTAAAGATGCTGTACCTTTCTAAATTAATTTATAGAGACAAGATATTGAAAATTACATTCTAATAGGAATACATTTTTATTTGACAAAATGTTCAAATCCATCTATTAATCTATACTTATCCTTACAGCACATGAAATGCTTAGATTATAAGGATTATAAGGAAACAGATTCCACAGATTTCCAAAGGAAATTCTGATTTATTTTTATTTTCTAAAAATATACTTTATTTTTCTAATTCAGAATCATTATTTTTTACAAGTATCCCAAACAGCACTGTTGAGTACCTATTATTTGAAAAAAAAAACACAATTCTCTAAGAACATATTACAATTTCCAGAATTTTTATTTTTCTTTTCTTTTATTAAGCAATAACTTAAAAATTCACAAATTTCCTGTATATGATTAAATATTTTGTTTGTTTTAGTAAACTTAGAGTTCTGTACAACTCAGCTTCACTACATTTCTATCACCCTGTAGAGATCCCTGAAGCTCACTTGTGGACAACTTCCATTTCCACCATCACACTCAGTAAAAGCAAATAATACTTTTAATATGCTTAATATGGAAATTTTATAAAATACAGTATAATCTGCAGATCCAGGTTAACCTCATTTCATTGCTTGATTATAACACTGATTCTTATATAACAGATTTTTAATTGTATCAATATATTCTCTATGATTGATGAGACTTATCCATATTAAACTATAAGGTAATACATATATTCTGATTACTTAACCAGTCTGTTCTATTAAAATTAATCAAGAGACTGTTCTGATGTCATTTTCTTTGAGAGGACCACTTCATTTACTAGAATTATAGACACAACAAGGTATTACTGACTGCTTTGTCAAACTCAGAGACCATATTTTTTCTACAATCTTCCACTAGGTGGTTTAATTTAGTCTTACAACTCTAAATATCACCAACACAGATACCAAATGTACAATCTCACCCTTGACCTGGAATGTTTATCCATGGAAACTGTTCAGTATCCCCATTGTCCTTTCTAAATCCATGCAACAGATTCTTATACTGTATCCATATGTTTTCTATTCCTGTACTATTCTGGTTTTATGCTTTTATATATTAAGAATTTTAGGAGGTTGGAACTTCGTAGCTCATATCTGTCTCTAATTCCAGTTCCAGGGAATCTGATACCCTTTCCTGGGGCCATAGGCAATGCTCTCCTACTTACATATATATATATATATATATATATATATATATATATATATATATATATATATATATANACAAAGTCATACACATATACAAATAATTAAAAATAAATCATTAAATAAACAAATCAAATGGTATGCCACACATTTTTTGTTGTTTTGTTTTGCTTTGCTTTGTTTTATTGGTTATTTTATTTATTTACATTTCAAATGCTATCCCCCTTCCCAGTTAAACCACCATCCCCTCCCCTGACCCCCTGCTTCTATGAGGGTGCTTCCCCACCTACCCACCCCATTCCTCCTCAGAGTCCTAGCATTCCCCTACAATGGGTCATTGAGCCTCCACAGAACAAAGGGGTTCCCTTCTCATTGATGCCAAGTAAAGTATTCCTCTGCTACATATGCAGCTGGAGCCATGGGTCCCTCCATATGTACTCTGTGGTTTGTGGTAGTCCCTGGGAGCCTTGGGGGTATGGTTGGTTGATACTATTGTTCTTCCTTTGGGGTTACTAACCACTCAGATCCTTCAGTCCTTCTCCTAACTCCTCTCTTGGGATCAGAAATTTTAAGACTATTAAATGAGAACAATCTGAAGTGAATATCAATGCAGTTGGACACAACACCAGAGCAATTCTTACAATTGTGATTATTTTAATAAATTTATAAGTACTGAATATTTATTTTTGTCACATTATACTCTTTAGAATGTGGATCATATAACAGAAGGCATAAGCATTCTCTCCATTTCCTTGATATAAAATTTGGGGAGCATTTCATCTATTATGTTTCTATAGGGAAAGGGATTTTATATGCTCAATGACACTTGGAAACTATTTCTTCTGTTATATAGAGTTTTCATTTATTAAAGTTCAGTGAATAATGATAGATAATCTATTGGTTTCATTCTAGTATGTTACAGATCATATTTGTAAAACAGTAGCAGCTTATAAATATCCTCAGCAATTATTTGAAAATCTATATATTTTATAAATTATAATTTAATTTTAACTAATAAAACTTTGCTAATATTCCTCATCTATTTTCATAAAATACTTCGTTGTGAGTTCTTTGTAAATAAAAGTGTCACACAGCTAGATTAAAGTCTGTCCATTTCATTGCATTTCTATACATTTAGAAGAGACACTGAATTTGTGAAACTTTGGTTTATATTTTACAATCTTGTTGTCAACTACATTTTTGTGATTTTACCCATCCCCCAAACCCCACTATAAAATATATGACAAAGATCAAAGTAAAAACAATTATCATTGTCAACATGTCATCTTTCCTTATGACCTAATATTACCCATTTTGTTTTCCTTCCTACATGTTATGTTATAGCTACACTTATATTTGTTTACCTATATGCATGTATACATTATAGCCTAAGACCTAATATGAGAGAAATCATGTATTTGTGGAGTTTGAGATTGGCTGATCTTGTTTAATATTATAAATGCTAAGTCAATGCATTTTTCTTCAAATTTTATGAAAAGGATACACCAAGTACTTCCCTTCCTTTATCAAATATTACATCTCCATATGGTGATAATTTCATTATTTTCAAAGAAAAAGTTGTACTTTCAATTTGAATATCGAAACATCTGCTTATGGAACACAGATACTCATTCAAACATTATGGCCAGATCCTCTATGTGCAGTTTTCTAATCATGTCAAACATTCTTCATTTCTGAAATTAGCTTTGAGCAAACTGATACAATATTAGATTCCATAAAAGCTTGCAATGTTTTAGCCTACCTTTTTGTCTTGTCCAGTTTGTAGGTTTCTTCTTGATGGCAAATCTCTGAAAGCACAGACTTAGCTCACAGGACTCTACAATAATTAGAGATGAAAATTTCATGGAACTGGTGACTGACCTCAATGTTAATGGCAAAGCTGAAAAGAAAATGGGAATTTTCCAATTAGTTGAAATGTAGAATTACACAGTATTTAGAATGTGTTGTCTAAAATCAACATCAAGAATGGAAGTAAATACTTTAGGCTGATTATTCTAAACTAGCAGGTTTGAATGTCATCTAGCCTGAGAAACCCACCCCCTTCTACATTCCTTGTAAGACTCCATTTTTAAGAAGGAGAAAGCTATCATAATTACTTCATCTTAGAATTTTTTATTAGATATTTTCTTAATTTACATTTCAAATGCTATCCCGAAAGTTCCCTATACCCTCCCCCCGCCCCTGCTCCCTTACCCACACACTCCCACTTCTTGGCTCTGGCATTCCCCTGTGTTGGCTCATATAAAGTCTGCAAGACCAAGGGGCCTCTCTTTTTTAACCATGACAATTGCCATTATTTAAAAATAAAAATATCAGGTAAAAAAGAAGGCTTGGGTAATAGGATTTATTTTTTGAGGACAATTATGAAAAAAAAAATATTTGTTCCTGGTAAAGCATGACTATTTCATATATTTTAAAATGTTCTTCCAATGTCTTTTATTTGTTTTCCTACACACTTTTTTGTCAAAGAAATTGAATTAAAATTCCAAAGTGCCCAAAATACTGTAAACTTATTCCTTAACAGAGCCTCTCTGTGAAGAATAAAGACATACTCTTGTCTCCTCAAATGTTAATCCACATCAAACTCTTAATCACCTGGGTAAGAAAAAAATTATAAAAGACTATGTTTTCCAGAATTAAGAATTAGTGATTCTATGTCTGCATATTGTTTGAAACAATGAACAACTCTGTTCACTCTCCCCTAGTCATTTCATGATAGCATGTTTTACACAATGGTTCTTTTCATCAGTAATCAATCACAAATCCTTAAGGGTCCCAAAGTTTACTTTGAATTCAAATTAATCTTATCTTCACATCTATCTTATATATTCTGTCCATATTATTCTACATTTTGTTCTGTGTCTCTTCTCCAAATGCATTTAAAGGTGCCTGTAAGGACCAGAGAGCTGAGAAAAGGCTAGAGTCATATTGTAGCAACAAAAATATGTCAAATAATAGCTCATTTATATGGCAATTTAGAGTATATAATGGGCTTTCTTTCTAAATATTACTCAGAATATGTAAAATTTAGATAATCCTAACAATACTAATTTATGTACTAGTACCAATGCCTTTTAAAGCAATGTTACTGTAATAAAATGTATAAACGATCAAAATTATATATATATATATATATATATATATATATATATATATATATTATATATATATATATCAGAGAGAGAGATGGATAGATAGATAGATATACATTCTCTTATACATTTTCAAATTTGATCAGAAATATTTTAAACCTTGATAATATGACTTATATATAATAGCATAAGAAATTATAGTACTATGTAAACATATAGGAAAAGAATGATATACACCTTTAGCAGAATTCTTGGGTAGAAGTTGTTTCAATAATTCAATGAAAGATTTATTTGCAAAATTTAAAATATTTGCTTTCAAATTCACACCATATGAAAACTAACTTAGCTTTAACTTTTAGATCTGAAGAGATAGGTGATTTTTAACAAAATAGTAAATGTATAAGTGTGTTTGTGTATGTGTGTGTGTGTGTGTGTGTGTGTGTGTGTATGTGTGTTTGTGTGTATGTGTGTGTGTTTGTGTGTGTGTGTGTGTATGTGTGTTTGTGTGTATGTGTGTGTGTTTGTGTGTGTGTGTGTGTGTGTGTGTGTGTGTGCACACGTGTGTGCTTAGATGCCCTATGGGGTCCAGAAGATGGTTATTCAATCCTCTGGAACTGGTTATAGCCATTTGTGAACCACTTGACAACTGGGAACTGGTATACTGGAAACTGAACATTGACTCTCTATAAGAGCAGCAGGTCCTTTTAATTATTACCTGCTCTCTCAGTTCTTACCTTGTTATTTAATGCTGTGGTTTAGTAATTAGAATAAAGTTTATACATAAACAAACTGGTTCAGAAATATTTTAAAATTTTGTTCCCTTACAATAAAAAATGACTTGATTGTACGAAAATAGTAAATATATTATTTTAAACATTTAGTTATTATAACTGTATACTGTGTAGCTATGACATATCATTTGAATTGTATTCATAACCAACATCTCTTTGTTAGGATATGTAATCACTATCTTATAGGTATGTATGAATGTACGTATGTATGTATGTATGTATGCATCTGTTAGCATCTTGTCTGTGCATGCTTTTGTACTAAATAATGAATTCAGTTATGAAGAGGGTCCCAATGTCCCCAGAGGTCTCTCCACGCTGCAGGCACCATAGCACACCCAGGATCTTGAAATCACTGCTGAGTGGAAGACAACATTAGTAAAAAAAAAAAAAAGAGGGCCTTGTGCTAGCAAGAACAGGGACAAAGGGCACCTGTCAGACCAGTGGCTGGGGTTCATTCTGGTCATTACCACCATCGCTCCATCTTAGGCTCTGTCTCAGTGGAGGGTCCAAGGTCCCCAGAGGACTCTCCACGCTGCAGGCACACTAGCACACCCAAGATCTTGAGATTACTCGTGAGTGGAATGCAACATCTGTTCCAAAAAATGCAGAGGGTCTTATGCTAGAAGCAAAAGGGTCAAAGGACAAAGGTAGGCCATAGCACACCCAGAATCTTGGGATCACTGAGACCAGTATACACAGGAGAGCATGAGGACAACTGAAGCAACAGAGCTTCTTATACAGGGTCCCTCCAGGCCTTCATTTTTAGCCAGGAGACAAAGCTGAGACCCAGATCCCTAGGCACCTTCACTACCAGACAAGAAGCAGCATCCAGGGAGGGCTCTGACTCCAGGACTCATTAGGTGGATCTGAGCTCCTGACTTCTGTGCACCTTCCCTGCAAGAGGAGTGCTTGCCTGCAGAGTGTGCTCAGACCACTGGTACTCAAGAGTTGGTCTACCAGGAGTGCCGAGAGTGGCTAACGAATCACAGGAGGAACAAGCTCCAGCTAGAGACAGGTAGATCATATGAAACCAGATATTACCAGATGGTGAAAGGCGAACAAAAGAATCTTACTAAGAAACCAAGACGACTGGGCATCTTCAAAGCCCAGTATGCCCACCACAGCGCATCCTGGATACCCCAACATACCAAAAAAGCAAGACTTGGATTGAAAGTCATATCTCATGATGCTGGTAGAAGATTTTAAGAAGGGCATTAATAATTCACTTAAAGAAATACAGGAGAACACTGCTAAACAGGTAGAAGCCCTTAAAGAGAAAGCACAAAAATCCCTAAAGGAATTACAGGAAAACACTGTTAAACAGGTAGAAGTCCTTAAAGAGGAAACACAAAAATCCCTTAAAGAATTACAGGAAAACACAACCAAACAGGTGATGGAATTGAAAAAAAACATCCAAGATCTAAAGAACGGAAGTAGAAACAATGAAAAAAACCCAAAGGGAGACAACTCTGGAGATAGAAACCCTAAGAAAGAAATCAGGAACCATAGATGTGAGCATCAGTAACAGAATACTAGAGATGGAAAAGAGAATCTCAGGTGCAGAAGATTCAATAGAGACATGGACACAATAATTAAAGAAAATGAAAAATGCAAAAAGATCCTAAACCACAACATCCAGGAATCCAGGATACTTGAGACCGAAATGAAGGATAATAGGTATAGATGAGAATAAAGATTTTCAACATAAAGGGCCAATAAAAATCTTCAACAAAATTATACAAAAGAACTTCTCTAACTTAAAGAAATAGATGCCCATGAACATACAAGAAGCCTACAGAAGTCCAAATAGACTGGACCAGAAAAGAAATTCCTCCTGATACATAATCAGAACAACAAATGTACTAAATAAAGATAGAATATTAAAAGCAGTAAGGGAAAAAAGGTCAAGTAACATGTAAAGGCAGACCTATTACGATTACACCAGACTTCTCAACAGAGAAAATGAAAGCCAGAAGATCTGGGACAGATGTTATATAGACACAAAGACAACATAAATGCCAGCCCATGCAATTATAACCAACAAAACTCTCAATTACCATAGATGGAGAAATAAAAGTATTCCATTACAAAACCAAATTCACACAATATCTTTCCATGAATCCAGCCCTTCAAAATAAAGGGAAAACACCAGCACAAAGATGGAAATTATGCCCTAGACAAAGCAAGTAATCCTTCAACAAACCTAATAGAAGACAGCTGCAAGAACAGAATCCCAACTCTAACAACAAAAATAACAGGAAGCAACAATTAAATTTCTAAATATCACTTAATATCAATGGACTCAATTCCCAAATAAAAAGACATAGACTAACAGAATGGCTACATAAGCAGGACACAACTTTTACATGCTTACAGGAAACCCACCTCAGGGTAAAAGGCAGGAAAACAATTTTTCAAGCAAGCGGTCCAAAGAAACAAAATAGAGTATTCATTCTAATATCAATTAAAATTGACTTCCAACCAAAAGTTAGCAAAAAGGACAAGGTGGGGCACTACATACACATCAAAGGTAAAATCTTCCAGGATGAACTCTCAATTATGAATATCTATGCTCCAAATGTAAGAGCATCCACATTCATTGAAGAATCTATGGTAAAGTTCAAAGCACATAATGCACCTCACACAATAATAGTGGAAGACATCAACACCCCATTCTAATCAACGTAGAGATCCTGGAAACAGAAGATAAACAGAGACATGTTGAAACTAACAGAAATTTTTAAGAAATGGATTTAACAGATATCTATAGAACATTTTACTCTAAAACAAAAGGATATACCTTCTTCTCAGCACCTCATTGCACCTCCTCCAAAATCGACCATATAATTGGTCACAAAGCAGGCCTCAACAGATACAAAAATATTGAAAATACCCCACGCATCCTATCAGATCACCATGGACCAAGGCTGATCTTCAATAACAACATAAATAGAAAGCCAACATTCACGTATAAGCTGAAGTACACTCTACTCAATGATAACTTGGTCAAGGAAGAAAGAAAGAAAGGAATTAAAGACTTTTTCGAGTTTAATGAAAATGAAACTACAATATACTAACACCCATGGGAATCAATAAAAGCAGTCCTAAGAAGAAAACTCATAGCTCTGTGTGCCTCCTAAATGAAACTAGAGAGTTTACATTAGCTGCTTGACAGCACAACTAAAGCGCTAGAACAAAAGGAAGCAAATTCATACAAGAGGGGTAGATGGCAGGAAATTACCAAACTCAGGGCTGAAATCAAGGAAGTGGAAACAAAAAGAACTATTCAAAGAATCAAACAGCTGGGCAGTGGTAGTGCACGCCTTTAATCCCAGCACTTGGGAGGCAGAGGTCAGTGGATTTCTGAGTTTGAGGCCAGCCTGGTCTACAGAGTTAGTTCCAGGACAGCCAGGGCTATACAGAGAAACCCTGTCTCTTGATATGCATTCACTGATAAGTGGATATTAGCCCAGAAACCTAGAATACTCAAGATACAATCTCCAAAACACAAGAAAATCAAAAAGAAGAAAGACCAACATGTGGGTACTTCATTCCTCCCTAAGATAGCGAATAAAATACCCATGGAAGAAGTTGCAGAGACATAGTTTGAAGCTAAGACCATCCATAGACTGCCCAAACCATCCCATAATCAGCCACCAAACTCAGACACTATTGCATATGCCAGCAAGATTTTGCTGAAAGGACCCTGATATACCTATCTCTTGTTAGGCTATGCCAGTGCCTGGCAACTACAGAAGTGGATGCCCACAGCCATCTATAGGACAGAACACAGGGCCCCCAATGGAGGAGCTAGAGAAATTACCCAAGGACCTGAAGAGGTCTGCAATCCTATAGGAAGAACAACAATATGAACTAATCAGTAACCCCAGAGCTCTTGTCTCTAGTCACATATATAGCAGAAGATGGCCTAGTCGGCCATCATTGGGAAGAGAGGCCCCTTGGTCTTGCAAACATTATATGCTCCATATAGGGGAAGACCAGGGCCAAGAAGTGGGTAGTGGAGCAGGGTAGGGGGAGGGTATAGGGGACTTTCTGGATATCATTTGAAATGTAAATGAAGAAAATATCTAATAAAATAAATTAAAAAAAAAAAGAACACAAAGAATCAACCAAGCCAGGAGCTTGTTCTTAGGAAAATCCACAAGATAAATAAACCCTTAGTCATTCTCAGTAGAGGGCTCAGGCACAGTACGCTAATTAACGAATACAGAAATGAAAAGGTAAAAGAGAAACATAACAACAGAACATGATGAAAGCCAAAATACCATCATATCCTATTATATAAGGTATATTCAACAAAACTAGAATACCTGAATGAAATGGACAAATTTCTAGACAGATGTCAGGTATGAAAGTTAAATCAGGATCTGATAAATGATCCACACAGTCCCAGAGCCCCTAAAGAAATAGAAGCAGTCATTAATAGTCTCCCAGCCAATAAAAGCCCAGGAAAAGATGGGTTTAGTCCAGAGTTCTATCAGATCTTCAAAGAAGACCTAATTCCAATTCNCNTCAAACTATTTCACAAAATAGAAACAGAAGGTACTCTACCCAATTCATTCTATGAAGCCACAATTACTCTGATACCTAAACCACATAAGGACCCAACAATGATAGAGAACTTCAGACCAATTTCTGTTATGAATATCAATGCAAAAATACTCAATAAAAGTATTGCAAACAGAATCAATGAACACATCAAAACAATCATCTATCATGATCAAGTGGGCTTCATTCAAGGGATACAGGGGTGGTTTAATATATGGAAATCTTCAACATAATCCACTATATAAACAAACACAAAGACAAAAATCATATGATCATCTCATTAGATGCTGAGAAATCATTCAACAAAGTCCAACACACCTTCATGATAAAAGACTTGGAAAAATCAGGAATTCAAGGGCCATAAATAAACATAATAAAAGCAATATATAGCAAACCAGTAGCCAACATCAAAATAAATGGAGAGAATTTGGAAGCAATCTCACTAAAATCAGGGACTAGTCAAGGCTGCCCACTTTCTCCCTAAGTATTCAATATAGAATTTGTAGTTCTAGCCAGAGCAATCAGACAACAAATGGAAGTCATGGGGATACAAACTGAAAAGGAAGAAGTCAAAATATATCACTATTTGCAGATAATATGAATATATATATATATATATATATATATATATATATATACCTAAAAATTCCACCAGAGAACTCCTAAACCTGATAAACAGCTTCAGTGAAGTAGCTGGATATAAAATTAAGTCAAACAAATCAGTGGCATTTTTCTACACAAAGAAAAAACAGGCTGAGAAGTAAGTTAAGGAAACAACACACTTCCCAATAGTCACAAATAATATAAAATACCTTGGTGTGATTCTATCTAAGGAAGTGAAATATCCGTATAAGAACTTCAATGCTCTGAAGAAAGAAATCCAAAAGGATCTCAGAAGATGGAAATATCTCCCATGCTCATGGATTGGCAGGATCAATGTAGTAAAAATGGCTATCTTGCTGAAAGCAATCTACAGATTCAATGCAATCGCCATCAAAAAATCCAACTCAATTCTTCAATGAATTACAAAGGGCAATTTGCAAATTCACCTGGAATAACAAAAAACCTAGGATAGCAAAAACTCATTTCAATGAAAAAGAACCTCTGGTGAAATCTCCATGCCTGACCTCAAGATCTACTACAGAGCAATTGTGATTAAAAAAAAAAAAATGCATGGTACTGGTACAGCAACAGACAGGTAGACAACAGAATGGAATCAAAGACCCAGAAATGAACCACACACCTTTGGTCACTAGATCCTTGACAAGGGGCTAAAAACATCCAGTGTTGGGGGGGGAACAGCATTTTCAACAAATGGTGCTGGCACAACTGGCAGTTATCATGTAGAGGAACACAAATTGATCCATTCTTATCTCCTTGTACTTAAGGTCAAGTCTGTGTGGATCAAGGAACTCCACATAAAACCAGAGACCCTGAAACTTATAGAGGAGAAAGTGGGGAAAAGCCTGATAGATATGGGCACAGGGGAAAAATTCCTGGACACAACAGCAGTGGCTTGTGCTGTAAGATCAAGAATTTACAAATGGGACCCCATAAAATTGCAAAGATTCTATAAGGCAAAAAGACACTCTCAATAAGACAAAAAGGCCACCAATCAATTGGGAAAGGAACTTTAACAATCCTAAATCAGATAGTAGACTAATATCCAGTATATATATATATATATATATATATATATATATCATGAAGATCGACTCCAGAAAATCAAATAACCCTATTAAAAATGGGGTACAGAGCTAAACAAAGAATTCTCAACTGAGGAATACTGAATGGCTGGGAAGCACATGAAAAAAATATTCAACATCCATAATCATCAGGGAAATGCAAATCAAAACAACCCTGAGATTCAACCTCATACCAGTCAGAATGTCTAATATCAAGAATTCAGGTGTCAGCAGATGCTGGCGAGGATGTGGGGAAAGAGGGACACTCTTCCATTGTGGTGGGATTGCAAGCTGATACAGCCACTCTCTCAATCAGTCTGGTGGTTCTTCAGAAAATTGGACACAGTACTACCAGAAGATCCAGCAATTCCACTCCTTGGCATATACCTAGAAGATGTTCCAAATTGTAATAAGGACACATGCTTCACTATATTCATAGCAGCCTTATTTATAATAGCCAGAAACTGGTAAGAACCCAGATGTCCTTCAACAGAGGAATGGATAGAGAAAATGTTGTCCATTTACATAATGGAGTACTACTCAGCTCTTAAAAACAATCAATTTAAGAAATTTTTATGCAAATAGATGTATCTGGAGTATATCATCCTTAGTGAGGTAACCCAATCACAAAAGAACTCATCTAACATGCACTCAATGATAATTGGATAATAGCCCAGAAACTTAGAACACCCAAGATACAATTTGCAAAACACATGAATCTCAAGAAGAAGGAACACCAAAGTGTGGATACTTTACTCCTTCTTAGAATGGGGAACAAAATACCTATGGAAGGAGTTACAGAGACACATTTTGGAGCTGAGAAAGAAGGAAAGACCATAGAGAGACTGCCCTACCTGGGGATCCATATCACATACAACCTCCAAACCCAGACACTATTGCATATGCCAGAAAGACTTTGCTGACAGGACACTGACATACCTTTCTATGTGAGGCTATGCCAATTCCTGGCAAATACAGAAGTGGATGCTCACAGTCATCTATTGGATGGAATGCAGGGCCCCTAATGTAGGAGCTAGAGAATGTACCCAAGGAGCTAAAGGGGTCTGCAACCCTATATGAGGATCAACAATATGAACTAACCAGTACCCCCTAGAACGATATCTCTAGTTGCATATATAGCAGAGGATGGCCTAGTAAGACATCATTGGGAGGAGAGTCCCTTGGTCTTGCAAAAATCATATGCCTCAGTACATGGGAATGCCAGGTCCATGAAGCAGGAGTGTGTGGGTTGGGGAGCAGGGAGAGGGGAGGGTATTGGGTACCTTGCGGATAGCATTTGAAATGTAAATGAAGAAAATATCTAATAAAAATGCCTTAAAATTTTAAGACAGATTCAAAATAGCACTCATATTCTCTGAATATCGCATTAAAAACTATTTAATATATTATAATTTTCTTTGATTCTGTAGTGAAGTAAAATAATAGAAAATAGTATAGAATGACATTACACAGAATAATATTACATTATAATACTACTTTAAAATAGTAGTGTCAGCACAAGATTGAAAGTCTTCCTCTATGCTGACTACCTGGAAGATAACGAAAAACTGAAAACTGTAAATACTTAAATAACCAGTCACACAAATCAGAATGGCTAAGATCAAAAACTCAGGTGTAAGAAGATGCTCGTGAGGATGTAGAGAAAGAGGAACAATCCATTGTTGGTGGGATTGCATGGTGGTACAACCACTATAGAAGTGAATCTGCAGGTTCCTCAGAAACTTGTATAGATTTACCTGAGGACCCACGTATACCACTCCTGGGCATATACCGAAAAGATGCTCCAACATATAACAATGACACTTGCTCCGCTATGTTCATAACAGCCTTATTTATAGTAGCCAGAAGCTGGAAACAAACCAGATGTCCTTCAGCAGAGGAATCGATTTAGTAAATGTGATACATTTACACAGTGGATTATTAATCAGCTATTAAAACAATGACTTCGCGAGATTCTTAAGCAAATGGATGAAGCTAGAAAATATTCTGAGTAACCCAATCACAAAAGAAAACACATGGTATGCACTCACTGATAAGTGGATAGTAGCCCAAAGTTCGGAGCACCTAAGATAAAATTCACAGACCACATGAAGCTCAAGAAGAAGGAAGACCAAAGTATGGATAATTCAGTCCTTAGAAGGGGTAACAAACTACTCACAAGCACAAATATGGAGACCAAGTGTGGAGCAGAGACTAAAGGAAATGCCATACAGAGACTGCCACACCTGGGGATCCATCCTATATACAGACACCAAACCCAGACACTATTGAGGATGTGAAGATGTGCCTGCTGACAGGAGCCTGATATAGCTGTCATCTATGAGGCTTTGTGAGACCCTGATAAATACAGAAGTGAGTGCTCACATCTATCCATTGGAATGAGCATGTGGTATCTGATGGAGGAGTTAGAGGAAGGACTGAAGGACCTGAAGTGGTTTGCAACCTCATAGGAAAAACAACAATACCAACTATCTAGATCCCCTCCTCTGATCTCCCAGGGACTAAGCCACCAACCAATGAGTACATATGGAGGGACCCATGTCTCCAACCACATATGTAGCATAGGATGGCCTTGTTGGGCAACAGTGAGAGAAGAGGCCCTTGTTCCTGTGAAGGCTCAATGCCCCAGTGTAAGAGAACTCGAGAACAGAGAGATGGGAATGGGTGGGTAGGGGAACACCTTCACTGAAGCAGTGTGAGAGGGATGGGATAGGGAGTTTCAGGTGGGGGATGGGGGGTTTGAAAGGGGATAACATTTAAAATGTAAATAAAGAAAATACCCACTAAAATTATTCTCCCTTCAATTTGGTCCAGCTCTTGAACAGCCCCTTGTTTTGTTTTGTTTTGTTTTGTTTTTTTTTTGATAACCTATCTCATTTCCTAAAACCATGCACACATCTATATACATTTAATTTGTAAGCAACACAAGTCAGAAAGGCTTCTACATGTACTCTAATGAGACTCATATCTATGTCTATGAAATCTGCAGAGCCAGCCAGTGGATAAACATGGAATGATGCTGAAATCTTCTTTGTCCTTCAGAAGAGGATCCAAAACACTGCTGTTCCTTCTTTCCTTAATCTTGAAAACTTTGGACAGATTTGTTCACAGCATAGGAAAAAAATTTCAACATTTCTGTTTCCTTTTCTTTTCAAAAGGGGCAGGAATATGTACCTGAGAATCTCTCTCTCATTCTTTCTCTCTCTTTCTCTAATTCTTTCAAGAATGCTAACTGGATTTCTGTTTATGTTAGGATGAGAAAGTGACTGTATTGTGTACACAGGAAGAGGTTGCTAAGCCAAGACCTAAGTCTAAGGAGCCAGCTAATGGTAGTAGTTGACATTTAGTCTAGACTATAGGATATACAAATGATGATTTATGTTCTGAGGGTAAATTCGTCTAAGTTATCATGGTATTGTTGCCACAATAAGACATGCCTGGAACACAACCTTTGTTATTAGTCAAGGCAATACTATTGACCACATTAACTAATATGGTAATAATCATATTATGATACAAGTCCCCAAACCCATTGGATTCTCAGATCTCTTCATACCTAGTCTTTTCTGAGTCAACTGCATTCATGTTTATACAACAATTTTCCACTTCTCTATTTCTTTGCTTCTTCCTTTTCTCTTCCCAGATACCTTCCTGGATGACAAGAACAGCTGATTTGGGTGCAGCTAAAAACAACAACAACAACAAAAAAAACAAAAAAACAATAATAACAACAACAACCACAACAAACCAAGATAAAATACAAAACCTGATATATCTTTGATGATACATTTATCTGTGCAAACCCATTTTCAAAAAGGAAAAAATAGACATCAAAATTCATATGAAGTATCTCTCCTTAATCTACAAAGCTATTCCAAACATTAGTATTAGCCCATTTACCCAAAGTTACCAGACAAAATGAAATCCATTCTATCAAATGATAATGAATGAGGAGACTCCTATAAACACAATCATTTTCTATATTTACAACATTCTATTGAAGGGAAGTTGTATTGGGAACCATGGTATAATACAATCCAAGGTCTTGTTTTAGAACTATGGCCTTAAATACCACAAATACATAGAAATGTCTATGATGACAAATCTTGATTCATCATCAACTTAGAGGTCTTACTTTTAACTTATGAATTTGCATAAAATAATTCTTTTATACCACTTGATTGTATCTTTAAGTGTGATAGTGTACAGAAAATTTTAGAAGGAACTAAAAAGCATATAGATGAGATATTTAATCAAATCATTTTGTCTGTCTTCATAGAAAAGAGAATCAGCAAGAACATAACTCTCTGATGGAGTGATAATCATAGGTTGATAATAGAAAGCCTTATTACAGAAATCAAAATATGTATTAAAAAACTTGTTATCTTTGAGAAGATCAGAAATGTGACTCAAGGGGAAGTAATTCTTGCCTTATATTTCAACATACTGGTTGAAGTTCACCAACATGATTCCTTTATTGACAGAAGAAGAAGCCCTTTTTTATTAATAATAGTCAAACAGTCCTGGACATATAAATACAGCTTCAGAAAGTATAGATTAACACTTAGATCCCTCAGAATTGGCTATTTTTTAATTTTAATTTTAATTTTTTTTTTCAGATTTGGCCATTGAACACCAAAGTCTTGTTCAACAACCAATATCTTCAGGATGAACAATGAGAACAAGAGAGGAAATAAAAATATGCAGATGATTGTGTTCAGAGTATGTTCACTTTTGAGTGAGTTGTTGGTCCATCTTAAATACCAAAAGATCTTCAATGTAATCTTCAGAGATCAAAAGCAAAAGTCCATGTACCTTTCAGTAGAATGGCTCAGACATGCACCAGGGTTAAGTGCCATACAGCCTTACTCTCTAGTCAATGTTTTATGAGGAATGGCACTGGGATATATGGATTGTGCCTGTTTTCAGTATAGAGGGGTTAGATACAAAATCATAGCTACCTTGTAGGAGTAGTAATACCTGGGTAGAAGCTGAATCCATTTCCTGAAATCTTGATATTTTTATAGAATAGAGTTTATTTAGATCATGGGGAGAAGAATTGAAAAGGGAGTAGAGGCAGAGAGAGAGAGAGAGAGAGAGAGAGAGAGAGAGAGAGAGAGAGAGAGAGAGAAACTAATGAGAAAAAACATGGAGAGAAGGGGGAGAAATGGAGAAAGGGATCATGGATGGAAGAAAGTCAGAGAGAGACAGAATAGACAGAGAGAGTAAGAGGGTAAGAGTGAAATCTTCATCTTTACTGAAGAAATTTGGGTTACCTTAGATGTAGTAAGTAAGGAGATTAATCTAGGTATTGATACTGAGCCATTTATTTGATCCTTAGTTATTTTCCTGGAAATCTATCCTTCTAGTCTATAGATAAATGTGGGGTAGTAGGCTTGGTACCCAAAGACAGTACTTTACCCCACAAGTAATATGTAAATTTGAAGACCAGGTTTTTATTCATTGAATCCCAATTGTTCCTTAATGCCCATTTCCTCTGTTGAGACAAGATTTGTTGAGCAGCTTAGTGGAGTTCTAACCATTCTGTAATATATCTAAGGCTTTGATACCATTAGCTTTTGAAGCACTCAAAGAAATCCTAACATAGAATTGACTGGACCTTTGATGAAAGAATTTTTTTTCAATGTTGTACTGAGCATCTTGGTAGCTGACAAACCACAGGAATTGGACAGCTCGTTTCATAGCTTCAAACATAGTGTTCCTACCTGAAGACTCAAAAGAGACCTGTGAATTGGTGGAAGACCTCAAATTTCTCTTCAAATACAAGTGTCCCCCTTATAATTGTTGTCTTAACTGGTCTGAAAATATCCCTGATGAGATTTCTCTTCTAGAATCCTAAACCAGTGCAGGGCAATTTATGTGCTCCAGGCAAAAGGAAATATTTTCCTTTGCTTTTATTTGCTCTTCCTCTTGCTACAGGAATCAGCAATCTGTTTTTACCGATTGTAATGCAGATATACGATCTCAATAACTCCTTTCACTGATGGCTTTGTCCTAAAATGTAACAACTACAAGCAATTTTTTAGAAGACTCTGACTTAGTGTGAAAGAAATGAGCCACACTGAGGAAATATATGCAGGTTTGAAGTATGTTCCATATAGTGAAATCATCTGTGGAGGATGGGAAGAGGAGCCTGAAACCTAAGTACCAAAATTGGAAGACCATTCCTTCAAGACATTTCTTCAAGCTAAAGAGGTACATAAAAGTCTGTGAAAAACTCAGCATCTGTGTATTTTTCTAGTTTTGTTCAAACTAGCTTATTATGTACAGGGATCTTAAATGTATAAATTTATTGGATAGTTGATAAGAAAATGAGAAAAAATACTCTGGGATCAAGAGGAAGATGATATTTCAGACTCTAATCTTATGGATCCCATTTTTATCATGTCCTTGGGCAACAGATAATTTAACTATTCTCTCAGGACATGTTCTGAACCTGTTAAAATAAGCAATGATATTGGGCATAAAACATTGGCATACATCTGTCAAAATAACAAAATTGTTATCACTATATAACAATACCAAAAGACTTAACTAGTGTCCACCATTCAATCTTACTATGCTTGATGTCCAGAATATAACTGAAAAAGTTTCTTACAAAATAACCACTCTCCTTCAATATGCAAAGATTATTATTTCCTTGGAAATTGATCCTTATCTTTAGGGATATGGGCACATTGAATCCCTTTATAACACTGAAAATCTTTTCCATATCTTTTTGTCATATACACACTTGGCCCTAGGGTCCCTCTACTGCTATAAACCTATAGGCCATTTGTAGTAATATCCAATTAATCCTGCTTAAGTTGACCTGGTGGCAGTGGTTCATTTTCCTCTAAGTTGCACCAGATACAGACCTGCAGCCCTTTTGTCGGTGTTCCCTGGTATGTAACATGAGGACTGTCTTTCTGTCTTCTGTATCTCTGAGGCCTGATGTTACTCTTCCTTCCCTGGCATGGGGGCTATCCCTTTCTCCTCCCTCAGTCCCTTGCCTGGAAATCCTAAATGTACCATCCCTGTCTTCCTGACCAGCCATTAGCAGCAGACATCTTTATGTACCAACAAAAACCAACTAGGAAAAAGAACCCTCAGCATCTTATATATGAACATGCAGATTCTGGTGCAATTTGGGGGACCAAATTAACATAATACAAGCATTAGATAAAATCATTAGGGCCATAGGGCATTATTTTGTATGTGTGTGTGTGTTTAAGACAGATACTTTCTGTTCTAATCCAGAGATAGCAAAGTCCATGTACTACAATATCCACGTTCTCAAATTATAATATAGTTGGAAGACGTACCTAACTTTCCCTACCAGAATTCTTTCTCAAGAACACCTAATTATGTATTTCTTATAGAAGGAAGAAAAACATAGCACTAGATGTTACCAAACTTACAGTATTTGGCATCCTAAATACTAATAAGCCATATTTTTATTAGCAGGACTTCATTGGAATAAACTGAAATGTTTTTTCTGCCCCATGTGAATTACAGTATTAGAAATTTCAGTATATGCCTTTTCGCTGCTACTACAGTAGACAAGGAAGGCCACTGGAGTTTCTGTTTTGTTTTTTTTGTTTTGTTTTGTTTTGTTTTGTTTTTTTGTTTGTTTTTTTTGTTTTTTTGGTTTTTTTTTTGTTTTGTTTTTCAAGACAGGGTTTCTCTGTATAGCCTTGGCTGTCCTGGAACTCA
>NC_034613.1:107027236-107034708 GCF_900095145.1 Mus pahari | reverse complement strand
CCTGCCTCTGCCTCCCAAGTGCTGGGATTAAAGGCGTGCGCCACCACGCCTGGCTGGAGTTTCTGTTGAGGAAGGTTTGACCCCTTTATACAAAAATTCCTTCACAATTGCAAGGCTTTGGATATTTGGGGATCAAAAGGGAAATGACTAGCATAATGTTCAATAAATATGTTGCTTTTAAATTAATTTACTGAAAGTTGAAGAGAATCATATAAAATTAAGAGAGATGATTAAGGTATACTCAAATCTAAACTCTAGTATCTATTGGGAGTCATGACTATAATTTATCTTTAAATCAATGATGAACTGATTTCTGTAATAATACCTACAGTGGCTTTATTACTCATGCTTCTGATTTTAGCTTATTACTCAAGTTCTTGTATATTAAATCTCAGAACTCAACTCATATCTCCTAGAATAAAACAACTTCTTAAAGTAAATGTCCTGGCCTTCCAGAGCTACCCTCTTCATGACCCATAAAAACCTGAACATGAAGAGGAGAATCATCTCTATTGCTAGGTAAAATGGAAAGAAACTTCAATGGACTGTATTAGGCAATGTCTATGTCCATTCACACAGAGGATTGCTTGCTTCTATTGATGGGAAAGAGTTTTAATTTAGTATTTTAAATGTTTGGTGTAGACCTGAGGTAGAATAGGAAATAGGGCAAGGTAGCAGAGGAAAATCCAGGTACTAATGTGAAAAAAAAATAATTGCACCAGAAGTTTGGAAGAAGGTTACTATAACATGTAGCAAATCCAAGAAGGCAAAAAAAAAAAAAAAACCCCTAAAGTCATGGAATTCCCTGTTTGGAGAGCAAGTTCATTATCCAGATTTAGGATAATTCCAAGTTAGCTTGTTTTTCTCTTAAATACTCTCATTACCTGTAACAATCCATCTGTCTCTGTGCAATTCATTGCTGAGACAGAAGACCCTGAAACATGTGAAAAATGCCTCCCATATACATGTTTGCACAAATAATCTTAATATTGATTTTTGTATGTTTGAGACATTTATTGATGATGATGATGATGATGATGATGATGATGTTGATGATGATAATGATGCTTGAGAGTCTATCTCATATGCAGGCCTTAAATGTTCTTAATTTTCTTTATAGTCAAGAATGACCCTGAATTTCTGATTATTCTGCCTATATGTATCAATTGATGTAATTAAAGTCATGCAAGAACACCACCCATTAAAAATTTAACCATGAGCACCATTCATATTAGGCAGGAACTCTTCTTACTGAGATTTATTACTAGCTCTATGACTGTATTATGATGGTAAGTATCTAGTTAAAATCTGAGGACAAACCTCCCTGTCAATCAGCTTTGGTCCCTACCTCATATGCCCTTGGTGAATCAATATTTTTGCATATAATGATAAGTGATGGATAAAGGAAGTGAAAGGATCAAATTGTTCCTATGTAGAACTTGAAATGACATAGAAAATTAATGATAACCTCCTTTACCAATCATAAGGTGCATGTTTAGTAATCTTGTTAAACTCATTGAGAAGTTTAACAAGATCTTCCCTTACCCACACAAGGACAGAGGCTTCTCCTGACAAGGAGAAAATTCTGTTTTACAAACTGAAGAAAATTGTCTGAAAGCAGAATGTTAAATGAAATATGGTACCCTGAAGATACTTGATGTTGGGGGAATACATATCCCCTTTAATGATATGTACTTATAGGATACCAAACTAGAAATCTTAAGTGATTGAAAGCACCTTAGAAGAAAAGGCAAAATAGATGTCCTGAATGGTAAAATTAGCTAAAATTGAGATATAAAACATATGCACAATTATTGCAAGCAAATTCAAAGATGTGCACAAAACACAAAGTATAGCAGGTACAAAGATGCAGTGGGATAAAATATATACAGAATAAAAATAAATATCCTTATCATTTTAAGAAGAGATACTTATATGATAACATTAAAAGGCTTTTTAAATACAGGCAATAATTTTGAGAATTTTGGAGATTGAAAAATAGAGCTGAAAATTTTAATGTACTGGTTTATTTGGTATGTGTCTTTAGTCACATCATTCTGAATATGAAGGATGTAGGATTAACAGTTCAAATTCATCCTCATTTTTTAAAAAGTTCACAGTAAACATGGGTTTTATAAGACTGATAGCATAAAATAACATAACAGAAGGATGGGAATGAAGTACAACATCTTGGGATAAGGAATATTTAAAATACCAGTATTTTGTAAATTACTCTGTTGCAATAGTCAAAGGTCAAAGATAAATCAGAAATCCACTATTGTGCTGAAAAAATTACACTATTCCATGTTAAGTGTGATATTTAGGGTGCTTTAATATGGCTCTGAAATACTGAGTAGACAGAGGTCGAAAAGACAATTCAGAAAAAAATTGGAAGTTCTCTTGACTTCTTAATGTAAACAACAAGTCAAGTAGTCACAGTAGTAGGATTGGCCTAGGGTTAGACTAAAAATGAATGTCCAATTAATGAATATAAACTTTTGACAATTAGGAACAGGAAATAAATAATAAAAAATATTTGCTAATTTTAGAAAAATATATAATTTTAAAGAAATAATATCAAAATTAGAGTTCATGAAATAATGTATTAAAAATAGTCTATTGTACCTAAAGTTATTATATTTTTAATAAATTAAAGATGATTGTTCAACAAATATTGTTAATAAGTAGAATAATATTAGAAACACATATACTTAGAATAATTTGTTGGGAGTTTTGTTTCACTTGTTAAACACCAAGTAAACCATTTAAAAGTCCTGAAATTAAAACAAAACAGAGACAAAACAACAAAAAGATAAAATATCAGAATAATCAATGATGGTAATGAGACATTTTTTATAAAAGAGATCAAGATTCTGATTCCATGACTATAAAGAAAACCAAGATAGTCACATGTTTCTAATTAACATGCAGTTAAGATATTAAACTAACACACAGTATATTCTCATATATGGGCATAAAATCCATTACTATGGTTAGATAAGAATAATTTGGAAAAAACAATAAAGAAATATACTTAAGAGAATTTAAAATGAGACCATGTAAATTGCCATGAAAAGTAGAAGATATCTTTAAGAAGCCATAATTAAATGATGTTCCATCACATAACTGATTATTTATATAGGACAGAGGTCCAAATCAAAAGTAACCTAACAGAATAATCAAAAGTCAATGAAAAGTTACCTAAAAATACAAAGAAGTTAAAAAATAAACTTCATACCTGGAAAGGATGAACTACCAGACTGGGCAAAGCTGGAGGTTTCTGAATCTACATGAAGGTTCCTATGACAACTTAATTGTGAGGGAGATACTTACCTCATAATACAAAAGCTAACCAAGATGGTCATTTCATTTCCAGTGTCAGAATGAGGATAGTAAAAAAATATAAGTACTGAAATAAGAGACTGATATAGTTTGATACTCAAAAGCAAACAAATTTTAAGTATTTTTCCATATATTAATAGGCAAATATACTGCCTAAATGCATTTTAGAATAATTCATAAGATCAAAGCCAATAAAGAAACACATATAAGTGTCTACTGAAAATTATATCAATATAATTAATATTAATTTAGTAGTGTCAAAATTCTAAGTGATAAAATCAGTAAATAATAATAATAGTAATAGTTATGCTGCTGATGCTGATAAAGTGAAAAGATGTCTAATCTCCATGATCAGCATGACTAGATTTGAAATTGCTTCGAAGAAGATTTAACATAATTTCTGTAAAGGTTTAATTGTAGCGTAATGGCCTACACTATATGTCAGCAATAGTATCCTATGGGCTAGAGTTGCAGTCTGGATAAAAGGTAAAAGAGAGACATCAAGATGGGAAATGGTTTTTCACTTTCTCCATTTTCTGATCAGTGCCACACTCTAAGCACCAACACCATGCCATCTTTACCATGATGAACTGTACTTTCAAAGTAAAAACCAAAATAAATCCATTGTTTAAGTTGATTTTTGTTATATTAAATGCAAAGAGAGTATAGAAACTAGCAGACAAAATTAATACTGAAATCTAGGACTGCCATTGAAGAAAATATACTCATTTGGTTCTTAGGGATTGGGAGATGGTTTATGAGATCAGCAAAACAGGCCTTAGATTTATATTTTAGAGAAGCAATTATAGGGTTTGCTACTAGAGTAAAAATACCAGAATGCTTACACAATTGTGAACATAGAATTCTCAACTCTTAAAATTATGGATAGGACCAAAAACTCTACCATAAAATATGAGGAAAAAGTCAACTACAACATATTAACACAATGAATAGCAATGCAAAGCTTTTTAAAAAGATAATAAGATATAAACTTGGCCCTAGTGTTCTTCTAGTTATAGATATATACTTATTTTGTGTTTTAAATAGATATAATAATACAACACATTTGTGTGAACTATATGATCATTCTACAATAATATATAATTAATTATATCCATAACAAAATATGTCTTTAAATGAAGAGGCTAGCATTTTTATATTGTAGCTTCTTTTGTGAAACAAATATTGCCTAAGAATTTTAAACAAATTCCATGTGTCAGTAAATCTAAAGTAATTCTGTTTCAAAGAAACAATCATTTTTCTCTTCTTATATTTTAATATATTTTACACCTAAAACTATAACCAGGTGAACAAAACTTGCTCTTCTAACCAAGCATGATGTTCAAAGTCGTAAGGAAATTGTGTAAATGTTTTAAAATTTAAAACATTAAATAACTCATAAAATTCACATATGATAAATAATTACTTAAAGCAGATAAGCAAACCTGACAGACATGTTTCTGACTATTGGTAGTTACAATGATGCTTTTCTACTATGTTTACATTTTTAAAAAAAGGTAGGGTTTTTTTACATTTCTTTGATGCCATACACTTAACCAGAAATCAAATGGAAACAGTTGTTAGTGAGGGTGTGAGAAAAACACCTCTTATTTATAGCTGCAGTATATAAACTTGCAATTGCACATTGTAAATTAGTATGGTTGTTTCTCAAAAAACTAAAAGTGAAGCTACCATGTGACCCAGCTATACTATTCTTGTCCCTATTTAAAAAAAAAAAAAAAAAAAAGATTCTAAGCATTTTGACTGAGTTTTTTGAATATTTATATTTATATTTATTTTTTTCTCTACTTTCAATAATATCAAGGAAATGGAAACAAATCTAGATCTCAGTCAATATGTATAGGTGAGAAAATATTGCAGATATGTGCAATATAACTTTTTCAGCATTAAAAAATCTTGTTAGCTAATCAATGGAGCTGGAAAATATTATATTAAGTAAAATAAGACATATAAATATAACTGCTGTGTGTTCTGCTTTATATAGAGATATATAGTGGGTAATTGTAGATCATGAAACATATAGGGGACCATGAAAGGGAAAAGGAAACTTTGGAGACAGAGGATTGTTGCGAGCCATATCATTCACCATTATAAGATGGCGCTGGCTTCCACTGCCCATTTGATAATAATAATCACTCAGCACAAGTTCTCTTTGCCCAGCCTTATGTTATTGAAGTGATTTTTACTTTAGTCTATCCCGTGGCAACAGTAAGACACAGAGCACCTGGGCAGTACACGCTCCTGTATATAGGGTGGCCTTGATAGTCCATTAGTGTTCCCTGTAGCATCATGAAAGGTGTTCCTGAATAAAGTGTTGTTGAGAAGGATCTCAGGCATCACGTCGTTCTTGCTGGTCAACGCCGGTCACGACAGCTGGTGGCCCACACGGGGACCCGAGGGAAGACCCTCCTAGATCCAGAACACTTCAGCACCAGGACGGAGGTACTGGTAAGTCTCCTAGGGTAAGTAGGGGCAATAAGGTTCTCCAGAGATAAGGGGGCAATAAGGTTCCCGGATTGGGTCAATAAGGTCCCCAGATTGGGGCAATAAGGTCCCTGGATTGGGGCGATAAGGATCCCGGGTTTTTGGGATGATTAAAGCTTACTAGATTGTAGCTATGTTGGCCTGGCTCCTCAGCTATTCAGGCCTGGCAGTGTTAGTGTTAGTATTGTTTTTTCTTTGTACTTATTGCTACTTTTGCTTGAAACAGCCTAGCGCAAGGAGGAGAGCAAAACCAAAGCTAAGGGAGAGAGGAGCAAAAGCTAGCAGAGGGGGGTCATTCCTTTACTCTTCCCTTAGGGAGCTGACCTTAGAAAACTACACAGAGCTCAGTAGCAGTGAGGAGGAAGAATTGGAAGATGATGCAGGGCACCATGAAGATGATAGATGTGGTCCTAACCCTCCGCAAGCAAATGTAGGGACTATAAAAATTAGGAAAAGGGCCAAGCCATCAGCCCCTCCCCCTTATACACCCTTTAAGGGAGAGGGTACATCCTTTTGTCCACAGATGTGGAGGGAAGTTTGTGGCGCCTTCCCAATATTTTTAGATGTCAACCAGCAAAGAATCCACGAGCCGCTTGACTTTAAGACAGTCAAAGTTTTGGCAGAATCAGTAAGGACTTATAGCTTGAATGCCACTTTTACTGTGGCTCATGTCGAAGCATTGGCTCGCTATTGCATGACTCCTGGAGGTTGGGGAAGCCTGACAAGGGCCTGTTTAAGACCTGGGCAGTATTTAGATTGGAAGGTATTTCTTTATGAATTTGCTAATGCTCAAGCAGCAACCAATCTCACTACAGGTGTAGCACCTCATATGCATTGGGACACTGATATGCTTCTGGGGCAGGGCAGATATGCCAACGCTCAGACTAGCTACCCTGAGGCAGTTTATGAACAAGTTAATGATATTGCCGTTAATGTCATTGCCCACTGTTTGGAGGCCTGGGCTGCGTGGGGTAAACCAAAAAATTAAAAACAGACAATGGTCTAGCATATACGGCACAATCTTTTGCTACCTTCTGCACACAAATGAAGGTTACCCATGTTATTGGCTTGCCGTATAATCCACAAGGACAAGGCATCGTTGAACGTGCCCATTGCACACTGAAAGAAATCATACAAAAACAGAAAGGGGGAATAGGTTCAGGCCATACCCCCAAGGAACAACTATCCCTTGCTCTTTTCACCTTAATTTTTTTTTGATTCTTGATGATGCTGGCCGTTCTGCCGCTGAACGGCACATGAGCCAGACCAGTGTCCATAATGACTATGCAAGATGGAAGGATATCCTGTCTGGCATATGGTAAGGCCCAGATCCCATGATTGCGAGATCTAGGAGAACACTTTGTATTTTTCCACAGAACCAATCAGATCCTGTTTGGGTGCCTGAGAGATTGACAAGAAAATCATCAAAACACAATGTGGACCCTCCCTCTAATGCTGACATTGATGATAACCTGGAGACTGGTGACCACAGATAGCCTCAATCAATGCAACAAGATTGGATCCAGTTACCCTCAGAGACTTCACATCATGGATCACCCAAGCCTTTTCTTGGATTAAAGAGTGGGCGGGCATGGCTGCTATGGCTGCTATTATGTGTCTGGCTG
>NC_034613.1:107025333-107027225 GCF_900095145.1 Mus pahari | reverse complement strand
TGTTGTGGCTTCATTTTCATTAAACTCTAAAAAGTCTTTAATTTCTTTCTTTATTTCATCCTTGAGCAATTTATCATTGAGAAGAGTACTGTTCAGGTTCCACGTGACTGTTGGCTTTCTATTGTTTATGTTGTCATTGAAGATCAGCATTAGTCTTTGTAGATCTGATAGAATGCATGGGATAATTTCAATATGTTTTATCTATGGAGGCCTGTTTTGTGACCAATTATATGGTCAATTTTGGAGGAGGTCCCATGTGGGGCTGAGAAAAAGGTATATCCTTTCGTTTTAGGATAAAATATTCTGTAGTTATCTATTAAATCCATTTGTTTCATAACTTCTGTTAGTGTCCATGTGTCTCTGTTTAGATTTGGTTTCCAGGATTTGTCCATTGGTGATAGTGGGGTGTTGAAATCTCCTACTATTATTGTATGAGGTACAATGTGTGCTTTGAGGTTTACTAAAGTTTCTTTATTGAATGTGGCTGCTCTTGTATTTGGAGCATAAATATTCAGAATTGAGAGTTCCTTTTGGTAGATTTTTACCTTTGATGAGTAAGAAGTGCCCCTCCTTGTCTTTTTTCTTAACTTTGGGTTGGAAGCCACTTTAATTTGATATTAGAATGGCTACTCCAGCTCGTTTCTTCTGACCATTTGCTTGGAAAATTGTTATCCAGCATTTCAATTTGAAGTAGTGTCTATCCTTTTCCCTGAGGTGGGTTTCCTGTAAGCAGCAAAATGTTGGGTCCTGTTTGTGTAGCTATTCTATTAGTCTATGTCTTTTTATTGGGGAATTGAATCCATTGATGTTAAGAGAAATTAAAGAACAGTAATTGCTTCCTCTTATTTTTGTTCTTAAAGTTGGGATTTTTCTCTTGGAGCTGTATTCTTTTAGGTTTGTTAAAAGATTACTTTCTTGTTTTTTCTAGGATGGAGTTTCCCTACTTGTGTTGATGCTTTCCCTTTGTTATTCTTTGTAGGGCTGGATTCATGGATAAGTATTTTGTGAATTTGGTTTTGTCATGGAATACTTTGGTTTCTCTATTTATGGTAATTGAGACTTTTGCTGGTATGGTAGCTTGGGCTGGCATTTGTGTTCTCTCAAGGTCTGTATCACATCTGTCCAGGATCTTCTGTCTTTCATAGTCTCTGGTGAAAAGTCTGGTGTAATTCTAATAGGCCTGCCTTTATATGTTACTTGGCCCTTTTCCCTTGCTGTGTTTAATATTCTATCTTTATGTAGTACATTTGTTGTTCTGATTATTATCTGTCAGGAGGAATTTCTTTTCTGGTCCAGTATATGTATAGTTCAATAGGCTTCTTTTATGTTCATGGGCATCAAGTTCTTTAGGTTCAGGAAGTTTTCTTCTATAATTTTGCTGATGATATTTGCTGGCCCTTTAAGTTGAAAATCTTCCTTCTCATCTACTCCTATTATCTGATGGTTTGGTCTTCTCATTGTGTCCTGGATTTCCTGGATGTTTTGAGTTAAGATCTTTTTGCATTTTGCATTTTTCTTTGATTGTTGTGCCCATGTTCTCTATGGAATCTTCTGCAGCTGAAAATCTCTCTTCTATGTCCTGTATTCTATTGTTGANGCTCACATCTATGGTTCCTGATTTCTTTCCTAGGCTTTCTATATCCAGAGTTGTCACATTTTGGGTTTTCTTCATTGCTTCTCTTTCCCTTTTTAGGTCTTGGATAATTTTGTTCATTTCCATCACCTGTTTGTTTCTGTTCTCTTCTCTCTCTTTAAGGACTTCTACCTCTTTAGATGTACTCTCCTGTTTTTCTTTAAGGACTTGTATCTCTTTGGTGTCATTCTCCTGCATTTCTTTAATAATNCCCTTCTTTAAGTCCTCTACCAGCATTATGAGTTATGCTTTTAAATCC
>NC_034613.1:107018797-107025082 GCF_900095145.1 Mus pahari | reverse complement strand
GGAGTCCAGCTCTCTCCTGAGTCTCAGTGGTCAGATTACTCTCTGCAGGGAAGCTATCCTCTATCAGGGAATGTGCACAGAGTCCTGGCATTCAGATCTGCCTCCTTGCCTAAAATGTAGGCACAAAACATGGCCTGTCCCAGAAGATGTGTTGCCTCTGCAGTTTATTCACTCACCTGCACAGACTAGTCACTGAGGGACCCTGGACAAAATATGACTCTCTCACCTGCTCTGGCAGACAGAGCCCTCACAGGTGGCCACCTTTCCTCAGGCAAGGAAAGTGCCCAAATTTCTGGAGCCCGAAACAGGGTCTGTCCCAGAAGTTAGGTTGCTTCTGTCTCTCCTGAAACTGTGTAGCTTCTGTGGTCCATACTCTTGCTAGCGCAGACTGGGGCCCAATCGTACTGGACCAAAGATGGCTCTCCTGGCTCAGGCCTTGAGACTCCTCCAGGGCAGACACCCCTCCTCGGGCAGGAATGGTGCTGGGTGACTGGAGCCAGAAATGTGATCCTTCCCTGAAGCAGTGTCTCTTCTGCAGGCCACCCCCTCCCTGGGAGTGTACTGGAGCAAAGATGGCCCTCCTACTGGTTCAGGCCTTGAGACTACTCCCAGGCAGACACCCCTCCTTGTGTGGGAAAGGTGCCGGAGGACTGGAACCAGAAATGGGATCTTTCCCAGAAGCTGGTATCCCTTTTCATCTCAAGTTTTTTTTGTTTGTTTGTATGTTTGTTTGTTTTATTTTGGATTTTTGGGGTTTTTTTTTCTGAGACAGAGTTTCTCTGTATAGTCCTGGCTGTCCTGGAACTCACTTTGTAGATCATGCTGACCTCAAACTCAGAAATCCTGCCTGTGCCTCCCAAGTGCTGGGATTAAAGGTGTGTGCCACCACTGCCTGGCTTCTTATGGCTTTTGAAGTTAATATATTGTAAACTTGAAAATATGGTATAAGCCAATAATAAAAGTGTAATGGAGTAGTTTAATTTTGTATTTTTATATCAATATCTAGATTTTGAAGTGAGTAAGCCTTGAAACTTCATTTTATTTTTCTTAAATTGGTGTTATATACAAATGTTATCCTTTTCATAAAGTGATCATGTGCTTGCTGTTTTTAAAATTACATTTTCAGATTGGGTGAAGATTTAGGTTCTGATCAATGATCAAGATACAGGGAAGCAACAACAGAACTCACAGAATGAAATGATAACTTTTGAGAACTATAATCTTAATGGAATTTATATGTAATTCACATTCTAAACATTGCCACAATGGATGAATTGGAAGCTTCATGTCTGTATGAAATTTACTATGCTTTTATTGTATATGGGAACATATTTTTTCTTTAAATACTAAAGTCTGTCAATTGCTAAAAAGAAAGTTCCTATGAAGAATAACATGAAATAAAGGTAGGAAATAAAAATGTCTCTTAAAATTTAAATTCAGAAAATGGCTTATATCTATTATAAATTTTTCCCACTTTGTTGTCAATCATTCCCTGGTAATATATTTGAAAATGCCTTGATTTTATGGCTTTCTTAGTTCTGTAATTAATAAAATATTCCAAGAATTGAGTGTTCAGTTATCTCCCCAGAAAACCAAAAAGTACACACAATGTGAAAATAATATCTGAGAAAACAAACCTGATTTAACCTTGACCTAAAAAAATGAACATATACATGGCAGGGTAACTCAAAGTACTAAGTTCTAAGTACACTGACTTTAGAATAGCAATGTCTATGTACCTAGCTACTCAACTAGCACTGATGTTCGTTCTGGAAAACACACTCAACTCATGAGTATAATTTTTTCTTATAAACAACCTGGGTTTATTTCTCAAATGGTAATTCACAATCATTTGCAAATCCAGTTCCAGGGAAACTAATGTCCTCTTATGACATCAGGCCTCCAGGTATGCTCTTGGTGTACATACATGCATGCAGGAAAAGCACTCATATACTTAAAGTAAATAAATCTAATAAGTCTTTGAATTATAAAGAATATGTGAGAGGGAAAACCATGCTAATTAAGGTCAAAGTCTGTAATTGAAAGGGTAGCCTTTTGAGCTCTGTACATAATGGAGAACTCACTTCATTGACAGGGATTCCCCTTCTTTGACCTTGTCTGGCGACTTCAAAAGCCCTGACACATAGCTATGTGGAGAATGTCACATAGCCTTGATTAGATTACAGTTTCAACTTCTTTTCTCCCAATAAGAACCCATTCAGTTAGCACATGGGATTCCTGAAATGGTTCCCCATGATCACAAGTCATTTTGATGCATCAGCCAATACCTTTGTCCATATTGTATGTTGTAACATAACCATCAGACTCCTCACCCCCTAAATTATATCAGCCTTGAATCATCCCAAGTAAAGATGATCTGCCTCCCCACCGGTGGTCCTGGTGTCATTATTTATAGTACATGCTCACGGGGCTCCAAACCTCCCATCTGTCATCTTTGTTCCCTTTGACTTCATGTATTGATATCGTCCAAAAATACCTAGGGGCAAGGAGGATCATATATTTAACAATATAATATAAAATATGATATAATTACAGAGATTTAGTTAATATTCTCCAAATCAGATGTTGATCTTACAGAATATGATTGCAGATGATTACAATATTTTTTTAAATGGACTAAACTTACAGTTGAAGCTAGTATAGCTCTTGAAACAATATGAATAATATTTTATCTTTCATTATATATCAATAATCATGACCTAGAAACATGGATTTGTTTTTTCCAAATTACATGTTTGAATATGAATGAATCATTTTCATGAATTTTTATAGTTAAGAACAAAAAGTTCTTATCAAATACTTTTGCTAGAACATCAGGTAGATTATTAACAGAAAACTGGGGATGGATCTGCTATAGATCACAAATCATATGTGATAATCTTAGTTCTGTAGGTGATGGAAAGTAGCCATGTGCTATGACTATATTCTAAGTGATTTTACTTGATACTCACAATAATTTTAGGTAATGTATAGGGATGGGTAATGGAAGCTTATTAAGCAGATTAAAGTCATGTGACATAATTTGGCTCTGGATTTGCAATATTCACTCTCAACAATATAGACATTCTGATTATTCAGTTAACGTTATAGAATCTTCAAGATAGCTGTAGCTTTTCTCTGGAAATTTAGTTCATATTCAGAATACTTTCAAGAACTGAATTTTAAGTAAATATATTATAGAGATCCCGTTGCTGATTTCAGTCATGCGGCACCTTTCCTGCCCGAGGAGGGGTGTATGCCCGGGAGCAGATTCCAGGCCTAAACCGGTAGGAGGGCCATCTTTGCTCCAATGCACTGCCAGAGAGAGGGCAGCCTGGGGAACCAACACAGCTTCTGGGAAAGATCCCTTTTCTGGCTCCAGTCACCCAGAACCATTCCCACCTGAGGAAGGGTGACTGCCCAAGAGGAGTCTCAAGGACTGAGCTGCCAGGAGAGCCATCTTTGCTCCAGTTCGCTTAGGCTCCAGTCTGCATTGGTGAGAGTGTGGACCACAGAAGCTACACAGCTTCAAGACAGACAGAAGCAACCTAACTTCTGGGACAGACGCGGCTTCGGGCTCCAGAAATTTGGGCACCTGCCTCGCCAGAGGAAAGGTGGTCACCTGTGAGGGTTCTGTGTGCCAGAGCAGGTGAGAGAGTCATATTTTGTCCAGGGTCCCTCAGTGAATAGTCTGTGCAGGTGAGTGAGTAAACTTCAGAGGCAACACATCTGGGGCAGGCACTGTTTTGGGCGTACATCTTCAACAAGGAGGCAGATCTGAATGCAAGGCCTCTGTGTACCTTCCCTGATAGAGGAGAGCTTCCCTGCAGAGAGTAATCTGACCACTGAGACTCAGGAGANAACTGGACTCCAAGGACTGCTGACAGAGGCTAACAGAATCCCAGGAAGAACAAGCTCCAGAGACACCTATAACAACTAACTCCAGAGATCACCAGATGGTGAAAGGCAAATATTGGAATCTTACTAACAGAAACCAAGACCACTCACCATCATCAGAACCTAGCACTCCCACTTCAGTCAGTCCTGAATANCCCAACACACCCGAAAAGCAAGAATCGGATTTAAAAGCATACCTCATAATGCTGGTAGAGGACTTTAGAAGGGCATTATTAAAGAAATGCAGGACAATGCCACTAAAGAGAAACAAGTCCTTGAAGAAAAACTGGAGAATACTTCTAAAAAGGTAGAAGTACTTAAAGAGAGAGAGGAGAATAGAAACAAACACGTGATTGAAATGAACAAAATCATCCAAGACCTAAAAAGGGAAAGAGAAGCAAAAAAGAAAAGCCCAGTTGTGACAACTCTGGAGATAGAAACCCTAGGAGAGAAATCAGGAGCCATAGATGTTAGCATCAGCAATAGGATACAGGAGATAGAAGACAGAATCTCAGCTGCAGAAGATTCCATAGAGAACATGGGCACAACAATCAAAGAAAAATGCAAAATGCAAAAAAATCCTAACTCAAAACATCCAGGAAATGATGAAAAGACCAAACCATCAGATAATAGGAGTAGATGAGAAGGAAGATTTTCAACTTAAAGGGCCAGCAAATATCTTCAACAAAATTATAGAAGAATACTTCCCGAACCTAAAGAATGAGATGCCCATGAACATAAAAGAAGCCTACTGAACTCCATATAGACTAGACCAGAAAAGAAATTCCTCCCGACAAATGATAATCAGAACAACAAATGTACTACATAAAGATAGAATATTAAAAGGAGCAAGGGAAAAAGACCAAGTAACATATAAAGGCAGACCTATTAGAATTACACCAGACTTCTCACCAGAGACTGCCAAAGCCAGAAGTTCCTGACTGATGTGATACAAACCCTGAGAGAACACAAATGCCAGCCCAGGCTACTATACCAGCAAAACTCTCAATTACCATAGATGGAGAAACCAAAGTATTCTATGACAAAACCAAATTCAAACAATATCTGTGCACAAATCCATCCCTTCAAAGGATGAAAAAGGGAAAGCATCTACATAAGGATGGAAACTCTATCCTAGAAAAACCAAGAAAGTAATCTTTTAACAAACCTAAAAGAAGACANCCGAAAGAACAAAATCCCAACTTTAACAACAAAAATAACAGGAAGCAAATACTTTTCTTTAATTTCACTTAACATCAATGGACTCAATTCACCACAAAAAATAAAAAAAATAAAAAAATAAAAAAAAGACAGACTAATAGACTGGCTACACAAACAGGACCCAACATTTTGCTGCTTNCAGGAAACCCACCTCAGGGAAAAGGATAGACACTACCTCAAAGTGAAAGGNTGGAAAACAATTTTCCAAGCATAAGGTCTGAAGAAACAAGCTGGAGTAGCCATTCTAATATCTAATAAGATTGGCTTCCAACACATAGTAATCAAAAAAGACAAGGAGGAGCACTTCATATTCATCAAAGGTAAAAATCTACCAAGAGGAACTCTCAATTCTGAATATTTATGCTCCAAATACGAGAGCAGCCACATTTATTAAAAAAACATTAGTAAAGCTCCAAGCACACATTGCACCTCAGACAATAATAGTGGGAAATTTCAACACTCCACTCTCTACAGAATATTTTATCCTAAAACAAAAGGATATACCTTCTTCTCAGCCCAACATGGTACCTCCTCCAAAATTGACCATATAATTGGTCACAAAACAGGCCTCCATAAATACAAAAATATTTAAATTATCCCATGCATTCTATCAGATCACCATGGATTAAGGCTGATCTTCAATAACAGCATAAACAATAGAAAGCCACCACTCACGTGGAAACTGAACAAAACTCTTCTCAATGATAACTTGGTCAAGGATGAAATAAAGAAAATACAGACTTTTTAGAGTTTAATGAAAATGAAGCCACAACATACCCAAACTTCTGGGTCACAATGAAGGCAGTCCTAAGAGGAAAATTCATAGCCCTGGGAGCCTCCAAAAAGAAACTAGAGAGAGCACATAATAGTAACCTTACAGAACAACTAGAAGCCCTAGAACTTAAGGAAGGAAATTCACCTAAGAGGAGTAAGAGGTAGGAAATAATCAAACTGACAGCAGAAATCAACCAAGTGAAAACAAAAAGAACTATTCAAAGAATCAACCAAATCAGGAGCTGGTTCTTTGAGAAAATCAACAAGATAGATAAAGCCTTAGCCAGACACACTATAGGGTACAGAGACAGCATACTAATTAACAAAATCGGAAACGAAAACGAAGACATGACAACAGACACTGAGTAAATCCAAAACATTATCAGATCCTAC
>NC_034613.1:106934719-106951408 GCF_900095145.1 Mus pahari | reverse complement strand
ATATATATATATATATATATATATATATATATATATATATATATTCTAATCATAAGAGAGAATGCATACATTATATCTTATAACTCATACATTTGTAATAATTGAGGATGATTTAAAAGATTAAAAAATATTGAAAATGAAAAATAAAGAAAGATAAAGTATCAGGTTATTCTAAAACAGGAGTGAACAATGATGCACATGAAGGTTATTTGTCCAAACCAAAATAAAAAATTAAAAAGAAGAGAGAAAAATCTGATTTCATGGTAGAAGAGGAAACCAAGGATGGACATAGCCTGGGATATTAAATATTGGCCTACAATAAAAGGAATACCTTATCATTTATGCATTTAAAATTAATTATAAAAATAGGTATAAGAAAAGAATTTGTGGTAAGAAATAATGGACTTGCTACAGTGAGTTAGCTAGGCATGGGTGTCTAGTGATACCACTGAGTTCATTCCATGGTACAGACAAAGAATTTTATAAGGAATGAAGTGACACAGAGACAGGGAAAAGAAGTGACAGTTGAAGAAAGAAAGGCTGCATAGGGCAAAGCCCATGGTGGCAAGAGCAACCCATATTAAAGGGGCATGTTCTTGTTTCCAGATCATCCCTTTCTCCTTCAGAGTTTCAAGTATACGTAAATATATGTTTAAAAAGTAGACAAAAAAGGATACATTTCTCAAAAAACAAACAAACAAAAAAATTACAAAGAGACATTACGTAAATAATGGAATCACCATATAACCAAAGTATTACAACAGAATTATGGCAAGACCAAATCTATCGGAATTGTCAAAAATTTAAATGTCACCAAAAAGTTAGTTCATAAACAGACACACAGACACATGTTAAAAGTGGTGATTTATTTTTTTTATTTAAAAGTTTGCTGAAACAGTTGATTTCAAATTTTGTGAAAAACAAGTCAAGTATGTGACCTTTATTCTTGATCCAATAAATAATGAAGTTATAATTATTTGAAGATGAGATGGATATAAATTTCTAAACAAATCTTTCCATAAGGAAAAGGGGACATTTAGGGAATAGTATATAAAAAAATTGAGATTAAAACTCTTCAAATTCAACAATTTTCAGTAGAAGAAGAGTTATACCTATAAGAAATGATAGATGATAGATAGATGATAGATAGATAGATAGATAGATAGATAGATAGATAGATTATACTAAAGAGAAACAAGAACAAAGCAACCTGAGAATCCAAATATGATGCCCTTAGAAGAAGTTTAAATATAAAATATTACCAACAGAAGCTAATGTTTTTCATCTAATAATATAAAAACATTAATCACAAAAGAATATAATGGGATACTCATCTTTGCTAAAAACAGGACATTCTGTCTTCCAGTTTGTCTACCAGAAACTCCAGTATAGTAGCTTTACCAGGAATTTTTCTTAATTTATTTCTGCTACTTCTAGATATTTGCCATAAATATGAATTCAAAACCAAAAGCTCTATTAATCTAGATAGTTCTCTGTATGATCAAATTGTAAAACAAAAATCAAATGTCCTCAGATTAGAAGCTAAGAAATCAAATCACCAAAAGTCATGGAATGAAAAGGAAAGAAGTCTGAGCCTCTCAGTCCTTGCTCTTATCTTAGGGATAAACAAACCATGTACACAAAATTACCAATAAGAAATTCTAAAAGGAGAAATAAAGACTCTTAGGAAAATGTCTTCCTAGGTTAGTCTTGAGTTACATATTTGGGAATAATATTAAAAGGAGAAAACTGAAGCCTGAGTTATGAACAAATCCAGTCTCATGCTCTTTAGCAATTGAGGGGTTTCCTCAAGGTGATGGGCTTCATTAGGATTTGGCAAGCTGGAGACTTCTAACAAAATCTTCAAGAGACTTAGAAATTCCTTCCAGTTTCTTTAACTGGGACTTGTAAACCTGTCATTTTTTCTAGCTACTCAAAAGACACGCACTTTTGTTACATCTTTTCAGCTACACACTCTACCCCAATTTCCCTTTCTGTAACTAAAGGAAGGGTAAAGTCTAAGGAATCTTATTCAAACCATCTGACAGAAACACCAACTGACAAGTTACCTGAGCAAATAGCTAACTTGATTCAATGGATACAGGGTGGTTAGAATGCCTAAGAAAAACTACAGCATCTGGGCTTTTCATTCTCATAGAATATAAATTAACTGCAGGGAAGTCCCTGACTGTATGTACTCCCCATGACTTTGGGACGTACTTGACTACAAATAGTGCTTATGGCTATCAACAGAACTATGCTAAAAGATCAAATTCTGCTAATAGAACAAAGTCCACTTTCAGTCCCACTACTTTCCTGAAAAATCTTAAAAGCACATATCAAAAGGTAGTACTAGAAACTTGATTTTTTTCTTAGAGAGTACCCTTTGGAAAACTTTGATAGTTAAAAATTTACCTATGTGAGTTCATATGCATAGGATGGAATTTTGAGGGCAAGAAATACAATAGTAATTTGTGCCTGTGTGGCAGCTAAGTTGGTCAGTCTAACAGCTCTCCAGCATCCTCACTACCAAGGCAAGCTCTCCAGCACTGCCCAAGCTAGCTCACCCAGTGCTGTTGCAAGCAGGAGGTAAGGGCTAGTGCTCCCTCTGGCATGCTCTCAGGGTGAGATCACCTGTGCTCTTGCCACCATAGACAGCTCTATTGTGCTGCCCAGGTGAGGATCAGGGCCCGCTTTCCTGGATGTTGCAGCCACTGAGAGACAGGTCTAGCTCTCCCACTATCATGACCTGAGCATACTTGAGACTTCTTCCTGTTGTATGTGACAAGGGACTGCAGAGAAAAGCCATCTTTCACTCATTCATGCCACTGCATGATAGACAAAATACAGGGCCAGTTCTTCAGCTCTCATGCCTTATGGTGTCTCATTTATGACCCAGCCATAGGGCCAGGATATTGGGCTCCCTAGGTAAGGTGAGGGACATGCTATCACAAGTGCTGCATCCAGTGAGTGATGTGGCCAGTGATGCATAGCCCCTGGATATCAACAAGGTCCTTTGGCCCGCTCCAGATCAGGGACAGCCATATGGAATTTGGTGGTAATATGCACCATGGACATTGTCATAGACCCTTGCTGTTTCATAGCCATGGATCCAGACATGTTCCTCAGAGAGAGCATGGATTGGGTCTTCACCATAGCCTCAGGTAGCATCGCAGGCTACTAGAGTTAAGCTGTTCCTTTCCACCTTCCTGTCTCCAGGTCTGCCTCTTTTCATAGTACTCAAGACAATCTACTATACTTTCTCTCCCATATCTTTCCTGAATACATGTACAGAACAGTGCCTTACGTAGTCATGTGGTAGATGGGTTCTCTGGATATCTTCAAATGTCTGTCCAACTCCAAGATTCCAAAGGAAATAAATCTCTGGTCAATGTTCAACACAGCAGAGTAAAACCATAATTCAACATAGAATTGTTCATTTTCATGGTTAAACCACCATCACACAAACAACTAGAAAAATTAGCAGATTGGCCAATGATGAGAATTAAATACAGCAGGATGAATCCAGTTAGTTGTAGGTCTCCATTCTGTAGGTAATGGTCTTTTACTGGGTTAGAAAGCAGCTGTGGGAGAAACAGCAACTCACACAGTAGTCAGTTTTCTCAAAAGAAGAAGGCATACACCAACTGACACCTGTGTTTGTTAGTGGCTCTATTGATGGACACCGTAATTCACCATTTCCCAAGGAGCAAGAACAGCAACTACCTTCCTTTCCCCAGTTCTCCCTTACTTCATAAGATACAAACATATTAGCTTCCTTCTTCCACTTCTTCACCACCTATTTACTTGCTTCTTTATTTTGTATCACTCTATTATCAGGTTACTCACTTTCTGCCATGCCTAGCAGTGAGCATGAGGGCCAGGCTCAGATCTGTGATGTTCTAAAACCTCCGTGAATCTGAGTATGGGCTGTGGTCACAGTAATAAGTGAATTTCCAACTCTTGAGTCTACCCCTTTCTTGGTTAACACCAGTGAACACCTGGCAGATCTTATCATTCCAACAAGATAATAGTACATTTGTAATGGAAAATAAGTAAATATTTACATCAAATATACATACATGATACTGCATATCCCTGCTACCATGTGGAAGGAGCGGGACTGTTGACATCTTTACTTATAGGTATCAAACACTCTAAGGAAGTTTAGACTTATCAGCTGCAGTACTAATTCCTCATAATGGTGAAGTCATGTACTTTCTATGGCACCAGAAAGAAGGAATAATAGTCTGGAGTAACCACCAAGAAGATGGGACTTCCAATGCGTTACTTCATAGAACAAAGGGAATATTTTCCTTTTTAGGTGAATAATATTTTATAAGTCCCAAAAGTCCTAATTAAAATCCTTATTGAGTAGAGGAGACTCAAAGACAAGGATGTAACCTGGATCATTGTGGTCTACAATGGCTGCTTCTTTCCTACATAAGAAACATCAAAATTCCTCCACCAATTGTATAAATGTGAAGGAAAAACTACTGAACTAGGTGAAACAATGTTTATAGGTAAGGAATGTTATTACCGATACTTCTAGTATTTTAATAGACTAATCCCCAAATTAATTACCTGTCTCCCCTTGTTCTGCAGAGAAGAAGAGAGACAACCTGAAGGGAATGGGGAGGTATGTTGGAGTCTATAAGATGTCTGAACCAAAGTACCATAACAGATTTCAACTTCTGGTGCCTCGGTCATCATCAAACTATTTGTTCAAACAATTTACTATTTATGTTCTTACATTTCTATTGCTGTTGCCACTTGTGTCTTAGCTGGCTCAGGAGATCTGACACTTGACATCATGTAATAATCTCTGTGTATACTCTCCCCCCACACAAACACATTCTCATACAAACACATTCACACACAAACACGCACAGACACACCGACACACATACAAACTTTGTTACAGGCACACATGCACACAAAACTTGGATGCAAATAATAATGATAATTATAGCAATTCTAAAATATAAATAAGTAAACATATAATTAGAATACAGTACCTGCTGCTGGTTATATTACTGTCATCCAACTGGCCAGCTTATGAAATGTATGTTTTATCTTCTTATTTGAAACATTCTTGACATATGTTATTAACACGTTCTTATCTGGAGCATAAAAGAATCAGTTCTAACGAATGAATTCTAAATGTTTCCAAATTATGAGTAGGTTGCATAAAACAAAAATGAATCAGAAAGTCAGCAGTGAGTATTGTCTTGTCTGCCTGATCCATGATTATGCTTTCATTTTTGTCACTGAAACACAAAATAATCCATTAAAAGTTGTTCCATTAACTGAGTATTTATAATCTTTCCTAATATACTTTCCATGTGCTTGTTATACCTGTTGCAGTGTGAAAGGCTATTTTATATATTCTGAGTATAACAATTCTGAATTTTATAACAATACCAAATTAAAACTATACTTTTAAGAGATAGGTATAGAAACTGTAGCAGTTGCTCTGCTGCTACAATCCCTGGCTGTTTTGTAAGCGGATACAAGTTAGATTTTTAGTATCTACAAAAACGTTCACAACTATCTATAACTCCAGTTATGGGGGATCCAACTACGTGTTCTGGCCTCTGAAGACACTATACATATAGACACACATACAGAAAAATACACACACACACACACACACACACACACACATGCAAAATCATAAAACAAAGATAAGTTTTGATCAAGGCATAATGGATATGATGGGATAAGGAGGAACAAAACAAGACAATTTCAGTGCTTTAAGGAGAGCCTGAAAAACATAACTCACTAAGTTCCATGTTGTCCTTGGAAAAAGAGTCCCTAAATTAAAAAGAAAAAGAAATAGGTTAAAAATAAAATATGAATAAGAAAATTTGAGTTATATATTAAGACTTACTTGAATGTTAGCAAGATTGATAAGGGCATAATTGCCTTGACACCAAAACTAATATTATATCCCTATTAGAAGGAAAGAATTCACCCTTACAGTCTTCTGACTTCCACACATATGTTGTGCAGTATGCATGTCCATACACACATGCACACTCAATGAATAAATGTAAATTAATTTTTTTAAAGAAGTTACTTGACTCATGAGTTTATGTTCACTTATAAAAAGTATCAACTCTTTATGCAGTATTCATCATGTTAAATATCTGAAATTAAGCTAGGAGCAACTGTTCCAGTATTTAAAATATATAAATACCATATTTTGGTCACTGATCTAATTATTTATGAATAGTACATTAAGATTCCAGTCAGCACCATTTCCACATCCTCAAATTCGTGAATAGCAGATAGTAAAATAGAAAATGATTCTGATTTTGAGTTTTTCTCTTCCCAATGTGATTTCACACATAATGCATTTCAATTTCCTACCATGCCAGATAATTTTTGTATACTCAGGGCCTGGCCTTTCATCCTGCCATCCATACACAAACTAAACAGAGAAATGAAGCAATGTCAAGTATTAGTACTGCCTTATGGAGTGGGCCTTAAGAGGTAAGTCAGACATTGACTATTACTACAAAGATTTTGTGGCATGGTTGGTGTTTACATTTGTCTTTTGGTAGCCTAATGAGTATTCTCTCTCTCTTTCCCTCTCCCTCTCCTTCTCCCTCTCCCTCTCCCTCTCCCTCTCCCTCGCCCTCGCCCTCTCCCTACCATACCTCCCTCTCTCCCTCCCTCTCCTACACACACACCAAAACAAAACAAAGCAAACAACAACAACAAAACAAAACAGTGGGCCCCATTTAAATAGTAGCTCTACTTTTCAATGTTCAATGAGTTATTTAGGTATTGTCTTCAGCAATGAAGCTTTGTTGTGAGTTTTCAGAGAGTGATCCAATTTATTGGCATCAACCTAGGTTGCTTGGGGTTATCCATGGGACCCTACTGGCCAAACTCACATGTTACAAGAAGATTTTGCTTAGTGACAAAAGTTTCCCAGGTGGGACTCCATTTCCCCCCAATATTAGGACATGTCATTAGGCTTAACTTATTTTGTGGAAGAAGTTTCTACTGCATGACATTCCCATACTATCCCTTTAATGTCCTTCAATTCCAGCTGTCTTTCATTGTATTCCTTTTTTCACGCTGATGTCTCTTTCTTCTCTGGATCCACTCCTAATGTTACTCTGTACCTTCACAATCTACCCACAAAATCTATCCTATTTTCTCCCTCTGAGTGATATGTAAGTGTCCCCTTATAAAAAGTAAAGGGCACCTTCATTCAGACAAAGTACAGTCAACAAAATAAAATATTTTAGCAACTCAACATCCAATAGAGGATTAATATCTATAATATATAAGGAATTCAAGAAAGTAGATCAAAAATAAAAACAACAACAACAACAAATAATCCAAATAACAAATTTGTACAGACCTAAACAGAGAACTCTAAATAGAGGAAAGACAAATAGATAAGAAACACTTAAATAAATATTCAATATCCTTAGACATCATGGATATGCAAATCCAAACTACTTTGAGAATCTATCTTAAACCTCTCAGTAATGGATATTATCAAATAAACAAGTGACAGCTCATGGTGACATAGATGTTTAGCAAAACAAACACTCCCACTGCTGACGGAAATATAAATTTTTGCAACCACTATGGAAATCAATATGGCAGTTCCTTAGAAAATTCAAACTCTAACTGTTGCTGAGGGCCATACATGAGGATAATTAATGGTTTTAGAATTCATGGAATGTGGATCAACTATTAGCATGGCCAGGATGGATGAACCTTGATATGGCACAACCCCAAGTACTATGTTGTTAAGGAGTTCTGTTCTGCTTCTCGCCCTTACATCCCTATTAATCTAAGAATTATATAAAATCTCTAAGAGGGCTTTTTGTCCCTCACTGAGCAGAATATGTGGACCCACAATAACGGTTGTTGATCTATTTTAGGCATTGTTGCTGTCACAGATTAAAGATTCAATGACTAGCCTAAGAAAAAATAAATTAGACTCCTTCTGCCCAGCACATTCTGCCTGGGCATATTACCACCTTATATGCTCCTCTGAAGACAACATAGTCTCAAGGCCCCCCAGGAGTCTCACTGCATCGAAGGTAACTGGTAAGGGAACTTCCTTAATAGTCACACTCATTGGGAATCCCAAGGAGTTCAGTGGTCTGAGGACCCATCACTTCCCAAAACTCCCACTCTCCAAATTCCAATCCCCTTCTAGCAAGCAACTTCTGCTGCGGTAGAGCAACAGCTTGTCTGCTTCTCTGAAGACACCACAGTCTCAAGGCTTCTAGGAGGCCTGTGCATGCAGGGCAACTGTTCTGCTGCACACCCGTGCTACAGACCCCACAGTCTGAAGGACTCCCAGGAGAACAGCTACATACAGGGCAACAAGTTGACTGCTCCTCTGAAGGCCCAAGAGTCTGAAGACCCCTAGTAGACCTGCTATACCCAGAGCAACAAATCATCAGCTTATCTGCCCCTCTGAAGACTACATAGTCTGAAGTCCCCAAAGAATGTCTGTTATAGCCAGGGCAACAAGCCTATAAGGAGACCTACAGCAAACCATGGACACAAGAGGCATGCATCAGATGCAGACCAGGGATAACCAGATGGCAAGAGGCAAGCACAAGACCATAAGCAACAAAAGCCAATATACTTGGGAATCATAAGAACTCAGTTCCCCCAACACAGAAACACTGGATACACCAACACACCTGAAATTCTGGAAGCTGACCTAAAATCATATCTCATGAAGATAATAAAGTCCTTTAATGCTACATCCGCTCCAGTAGTGACCAACATGACAGGCCCAAAATCCTGGATGAAGTCCTGAGGCGAAAAGTTCATAGAAACTTAGTGTCCTGGAATGGTGGCATACTGTATAACGAATGCTCCAATAATGTCCTTGCATTAGTTGATGAACTGATCTATTTGCTTTCCCTCAGTATTGTTTTATTATAGGTATATCCAAGCAATGAGATGCTAAATACCTAAGCAAAATTGAAATTTGATTCCTGGCCTTCACCAATGCCCTAGGTAGTTCTTAAGCCAACCCTGGGCTTAGAATTCAGTAAGAATTTTGCCTTTTCAGTGACATTCATAATTGAATATAGCATTGTAAGAAAGATAATGAAAGAAATCAGGCATTACTATCTACTACATAGAGTTAGAAATCTCAGGGCAAGCTTAGCAAAGAAGGTTTAGAAATCTTATTATAGTTATGTTGGGGTCTCCCAGCTCCTTATTGCCGCCAGGCCTACCTTGCTGTTATACTACTAATCACTCTCCTAAGAAGCTCCAGCCCCCTCCAGGTGCTGAAACCCACTAGAGAGTTACTGTGTCTCCACCACCTACCAAGAGGACCCCCCTGGATCTCCCAGAATGCAGCATCCTTGGACCATCTATGCCAACAGACGTTCGTCCCTGCCTCGATCCTTGGACCCACCTACAATCCGACCACCGCTGGCAACTTCAAAGACTTAGGAGGGGGCTGGGGATCTTTCCATGTTATTTAAACGGAGTTCGGTTATTAAAAATTGGAGCCTTGATCAGAAATTTATCTAGGCTTCCATTTTCCTCTTGCACATTCCATTTCAGCCAGCCCGCCTCTCAGGATGAACCCAGACCGGATTAAAGTGAGTTTTGTCAGAAACTCCCAGCTGGCACCCAACGGACTGGACCTGAATACAGTGGGAGCGAAGTGAACAGCCACTGCCTTTGTGAAGCTTCAAGTAAGAAATTAAGAGAGTATCTTATCATTGCTCTCACCCCCGGGAAACAGGTAAATTGTTACAGGTGCAATACAGGTTAGGCTGGTTAGATGTTAACCCGACATCTGTACCACCTAGGTTAGCAGCGTAAAATGGAATTAGAAATTTCAGGCATGTTTATGTCCACAGTCTTCGAATACTGCATCAGGCGAGAGGAATTGGGTTTAAAAAAAACAATAAGTCTCTAGGCATGTTTATTTCTGTAGCCCTCTGCTGGCCATGGCTTAAAGAGTAAATAGATGTTAAAATATTCTCCTGGAGACAGACCAAAGTCCAGAGACATCTGGCTTTCGCTCTGGACTCCTACAGGAAGAGTTTGATACCTTCTATGTATTATCTATGTTTGGTGCACCAATTGTCCACGTGTCAGTCATGTGTGTTCTTGTTTTGTTGTCTGAATGAGTGACCGTTCTGTGTTCCATGTTTAAAAATACTAAAGGTGGCTAAAATCTTGCCTGCTGATGCAGTCTTGGTGCTGAGAAGCTGAAAGAGGCTTGTGGCTTAGCCAGGAATCAAACACANCAGGAGGGCCCCTGCAAAAAACTGCCTTTTAGAGTGCCTTTAAACTCTGAATTTTAAAGCAGAAAAAGCTGATAGTTGGTTTTTTTCCTAAAAATTTCTCATAATTAGTGTTTTTAGCAAGTGACAAGTGCCTTTATTTGTAATATTATAGCTAAACAATGTAAAATTCTCTGGTCTAAATTTATAATTCATGTAGCCACTTCATTTGAGTTTTTGACTTGTTTTAAAGGTATAAAAAATGCTCTGCATGGCTTAAGTTATTGACGTTCATTTAAGGTTATAACATTGGTTACAAACTGTTAGGTTTGAAGTGGTAACTTAAGGTTGGAGTCATTTTAAACATGTAGCATAGCAGGCCAAAAAACTAGGCCTCTACAAAAACTTCTCATTGAGATATACTTAACGTGACTCCTTCCTAATCAGTACCCCCTGAGCTTATGTCTCTAGCTGCATATATAGCAGAAGATGGCCTAATTGGCCATCACTGGGAATAGAGGCCCCTTGGTCTTACAAACTTTATATGACCCAGCACAAGGGAAGGCCTGGGCCAAGTAATAGTAGTGGGTGGGTAGGGGAGCAGGGGCGGGGGGGGGGGGGTATAGGGAACTTCCAGGATAGCATTTGAAATGTAAATAAAGGAAAAAAAAATAAGACATGCACTCATGAGTATACTTTGGCAGCCAAACTTTGTAATGTAATAGTGATGCTTCCACCATTACTTTCAAAGATGACAAGGTGTTTTAAAATTGGGTTTTGCCTTCCCAAGTGGGGAGGACAAAGCTCAAAACAGCCTTGGCAGGGCCTTTGTGGCTTTTCCTTTGTTTCACAAACCGTGCCTAAGGAAGTTCTTGTGGCCTCACCCCCTGCCTTCAGGGAGACTGCCCACGTGTTATTTATAATAAAAATTTAATTCAAAATTTATAAGAGATCAATCAGGCATTACAAAATGGCTTGCCTACTTCATATAAAATTATTAAAGTGTTTGTTTTTCCTTGATGATTGTTAAGGGTTTGCTTCTGGTAAACTGGTTATCACTAAAATGTTTTGCCTCTGAGTATAGCTTATACAGCTTACATTATATAAAAATAATTTTTATTGTCTCTGCTTCAATACAAGAAGCTAAGCGTTAAACCTTTCAGCGTGGTAAATATTAGTTACGGCCTATTCAAAAAGGTTTACCTCAAATCCTGCTCTCAGAGACCATATCCTTTTGATATTCAATTGTGAGAGACACAATTTAATTGGTAAAAAACAAAAGTCCTTGCAAAAAACCAAAGAAGCTTTTCTAATTGTTATCAATTGTACTCATTGGTAACTATATACTAGCTGATTATATTAGTTATAGTTATTAAGTGCCCACAGCAATTGTTTGGCAAGAGAAGTCATTGATGTAAAATCATTTTTCTTCTCTAAGTAAAATCTTAACATCCTATTGTAAAGGTGCTGTGGTACTAATTAAAATTAAAAATTCCCCTTTCCAAACAGCAATCAAATTGGGTATTGCAAGATATTTCTATTTGGCCTACTGCATACCATCATTTTTAGATACAATTGACAATCATCCTAGAGATAAAATTTGCCTTTATGCATGCATTTGTATGCATACACCCCATTTTACTATATTTATAAGCAACTTTTTATAAAGAAAAGTATTTGTGAATCGGATCATATGTTTATCCTTTTTAGCTTCCTCCTGTTTCAGCACCAATGATTAAACTGGGTGCTGTAGAAAGTTTTTTTTAAAAAAAGGTAATCAAGCTTTAATTTGTATTCTAATAGTCAATATATCTCAGCTTAAAGTTGCTCAAATATTGTTCATCTCTCAAATACTATAATTCTCAACTTGTCGCAGTTTGCAATTGTTTGTGCATATACAATTCATAAGATAAAAATGCTGTTCTCTTAAGAAGACTTATCTTTGGACATTAATAATTTATCCTGGCTTGCCTGGACAAGGTCTCTTAAGACAATGCCATGCTAAATTTTTACCAGGCATATTTTGGACCTTACATAAAAAATAATTGGCCATATAATCTTATTCGTTCAAAATAATATGGCTTACATAATAAATTGGTATTTTCAAAGATTGTGCACGTCAAATTGTAAAAAAAAATTGTTCTTAAGTGTCCTCAGNTTCTACCTATTTCCACCTAATGTGTCAATTCTTGAGGACTTAATCAATTACTGCAAATGGATGCTTTTATTTCTGATAAATAAATAAGCAATGCACGTGTAACTACTGATACTTTTTCAGGCCTTCTTCTCTATAACAAAAACAATTAAAAGTATACATTAACCATTGCTTATGTAAAAAATTCTTTATATGTTTGGTGTTCTAAATTAATTTAAAACAGATTGAAACTGGCTATAACAATCAAGCATTTCAAATGTACCTATGTGATTGAGACTTTTTATAAGTCTCAAGACAAGGTACTGCAAAACTTTAAAAACTTTATACTTTTAACAAAGAAAGGGAGGCATTATCCCTGTGCACGTTATTTAAATCTCATTTTTTTATTTTAAAAATTTTAAAATTTGAATGTCAAACTTATTAAATGCCTTATAGCATCTTAAAACTAGACTTACTCATATGCAGGCAATATAAAAAGGATCTACTTATTGACATATGGCTTAATCCTAAACAGCTACCCTTATGGAGTAGAGAAAAAGCTTGTGTTTTCTCCACAGAATTCTGCAAAGTGTGACAACTTGCAAAAAGGTTTGTATGCCAAGCTGACCTGTGAGTTAGCTGAGTATCAATGGGTGCAATAAAACCGATTTAAAGTTATATTTTTAACACTCCCTTGCTTGCCTGCCTTGGTCCAAAATTGGACAAGCTAAGCTGCCTTGTTTCAAGCCTTTAACTTTTAAAATAAGAACATTAAAAACTGTGAAATCTGATTTATAAAGATCAGTCTTAGGAGGAGTTATAATAATTCCCCTCCTTCCTCCAATGTGACCAGTTACTCTAAATTCAATTTTAGACTGGTCTAGTAATAATTCCAATATTTATAAAGATAGCTAAAAATCTTTATTAACTAAGCAGAGTTAAATCTAGCTCAGCCTCCTCTTGTAAGGAGCTCACAGCAGTTCTGTAATTCTCAATCCGCCCCTTCCCCCACACACCTAGAAGCTATTGTCTAAACCTGAGAGTTGCTGATTTGCAACTGAATAAAGAACCTGGACTTCCCCCCCCCCCAAAAAAAAAAAAGTTTGTCATCCTGTTACTGTTCAACTGTTTGGCTTTTGTTTTCAAGCAGGTCAACTACCCCCAATGGTGTGCAGCCAGTGCTATTCAGACTCATCTCCCTGCATGGAAAGGTGGCAAAAAACCTTTGGCATCGAAAACATATATATTGTGGTTTGGTCTGATTTTTCTTTATAAACAAGTTTGGAGGCCAAGGTTTACGCCCTTAATAAGTGGTGCTGGCATTAGGGCAAGATGTTAAAAATATCACAGTTAGGTTAGCTACTAAGTGTCATGCTTCCTTCCATTCTGTTTGTGTCATGCCATTACCTCATAATACAACCTTTGATTGCAATAATACTAAAGCTCAATTGCAGAGAGTTTGGACTTGGTTCAGTTAAAGGCATAAAATTTCGGATATTAGCAAGAGTCATTTGGACAATTAAAGCATTGATGATTTGGCTACATTCAGAAACATCAACTAAAACTAAAATTAATAGGGAGAAAATTCCACTGCCACTCTAGTAGTGACTCACTTCAGGCCTAAAAACCTAGAGGAGTCCTGAGGACAAAGAGTCTCAAAAGAGACTCAGCCTCTTAGAGTCCTGGCATTTCCAATCACATATTACAGGAATACTATCAGCATGTTAATAATACCTCTTGCAGAGCAAAGCCCAGGACATAGCTTAGAGTAATATACCTGTGAAAGTTACATTCATATTCTAGTATTTACGAATGCCTAGAAAATAGGGAAATTGTGGTATTGCTTTGGCAGAAACACCCAAATCAGGTTTTTCTGCTGGGCCCAAAGGAATCAGCATAATTTGAGGATTCACTAAAGGACACCTGGTGGTGAGATTAAATTCTGACCAGCCTTGCACTGGACTTCCTCCTAGCTGCCTGGTCCCACCCCTAGACTATAGATCAGTTTGGGGAAATCTGCGTCAGGTGTGGCCACCAGCCACCATGGTTCCTGGGCAGGATGATAGAGTACTAATACATTTTGTTCCAGTCCAGCAAAGATTTTTTTAAATATTAAGGGCAGAAATGTTGGGGTCTCCCAGCTCGTTATTGCCACCAGGCCTACATTGCTGTTATACTAATCACTCTCCTTCAAAGCGCCAGCCCCCTACAGGCACTGAAACCCACTAGAGAGTTGCTCTGTCTCCACCGCCTACCAAGAGGCCCCCCAGATCTCCCAGAATGTAGCATCCTTGGACCACCTACACCAACAGACATTCGACTCTGACTCGATCCTTGGACCCACCTATGATCCGACTGCCGCCAGCAACTTCAAAGACTTAGGAGGGGGCTGGGGATCTTTCCATGTTATTTAAATGGAGTTCGGTTATTAAAAATTGGAGCCTTGATCAGAAATTTGTCTAGGCTTCCAGTTTCCTCTTGCACATTCCATTTCAGCCAGCCCACCTCTCTTGATAATCCCAGACTGGATTAAAGTGAGTTTTGTCAGAAACTACCATAGTAATGTATGGCAGACTACATTACTTATTAGTAGAAATTCCCTCCAAACAATCACTTAAAATAATAGCCAAGTTATTTGCTTAAGCAAGAATTTACAATGACCTAGGTAGAAGGAAGGTTGTGGTCTAAAAAGGAACCAGAGTAAATACTTATAACTATAGATAGCTGAATTACACCCATACACAGGAATTTACAATGGCTTAGGGGGAAGGTGGACTATACAATAGACTAGAATTGAAACTATGGCAAGGACGTGAAGCCCTTGCCCCTTGCTTCTAAGAATAAGCTGACCTTAGGTGGGGCTGCTTTTGATCCCAGTTGTTAACATTGATTTTTATCCTAGTTGGTTCCCGTTAGCTTTTTGTATGCATTCCTCTGTTTTGTGTAAAAGTAACTTATAAGACTGGTGCCTGTTTTGAGACAAATGGTATCCAGATACAGCACTCTCTCTGTGTTTGTGTCTGTTTGCCCCCCTTTTCTTCCCACCTGTAAACAGAACCCCCTGATTTATTCTGCAGATTGAGGGAGGCCTACTGAGGCCTGTCCACACAACTTTAAAGAGGATATAAATAATTCACTAAAAGAAATACAAGAAAACATAGATAATCAGGTTCTTAAAGAGGAAACAAAATAAATTCCTTAAAGAATTAATTGAAAACATATTCAAACAGGTGAAGGAATTGAACAAAGTAGTACAAAACCTAAAGTGGAAGAAGAAACAATAAAGAAAACCTAAATAGAGGCAACCCTTGAAATGGAAAACATAGGAAAGAGGTCAGGAAAAACAGATATAAGTATCACCAACAAAATAAAAGAGATATAAGAGAGTATCTTAGGTGTAGAAGATACTTTAGAAGATATTGACAGAACTGTCAAAGAAAATTCAAAACATAAATAATCACTTAACCTAAAACATCCAGTAAATCCAGGACACAATGAAAAGAACAAACGTGAGAATAATAGGAATAGAGGACAGTGAATATTCCCAGCTTAAAGGACACAAAAGCTTGTTCAACAAAACCATACAAGAAAACATCCCCAATTTAAAGAAACAGATGGCTATAAGTGTACAAGAAGTCTATAGAACACCAAATAGATTTGACCAGAAAATAAAATTGTATCATCACATGATGATCAAAACACTAAATGCACAGAACAAAGAATATAGAAAGCTGCAAGGGGAAAATGCTAAGTAACATAGAAAGGCAGACATATCAGAATTACACCAGACTTCTCAAAAGATGCTATGAAAGCCAGAAGAGCTTTGACAGAGGTCTTTCAGTCCCTAAGAGAACACAATTGACAACCCAGGCTATAACCAGGAGAAACCAATATATTCCAGGACAAAATCAAATCCCAATAGTATCTACCTACCAATCTATACATACAGAAGATTCTGAAAGGAAAACTCCAACACAGGGAGAGTACCTACACACACACACACACACACACACACACACACACAAAAGCAAGATATTAATCATCTGGCAATAATGTCAAAAGGGAGAAAATCACATGACACATGTGTTAGTAACAGGACACTCCAAGCCCCGTCCTAACCATATGACCCTTGACCTGCGTTGCTAGGATAATGACCCTCAATCCCACAACCCACTTGGCTCAGTTCCCACCCTCACTGTTGTGATGTCATTTTCCAAATAAATTAGGGGATTACCCCATCCTCTTCCTCCTCCTCTTCTTCTCTTCCTCTTCTTCTCTTTCCTCTCTCTCTCTCTCTCTCTCTCTCTCTCT
>NC_034613.1:106931925-106934149 GCF_900095145.1 Mus pahari | reverse complement strand
GTCATCTGGGAGTAGCCTGCAGTTCTCCAGTTCACAGAACAGAGCCTGACCCGTTCTGGCCAAGAACTAAGGGGCTATATCCAGCCAAATTAGAACTAGCACCGCCCACCTCTCTCTCTCTCTCTCTCTCTCTCTCTCTCTCTCTCTCTCTCTCTCTCTCAGAAGCTGCTCTTTCTGAATGGGCCCCCAGTGGCCCGCTGAAATCCCTGGTCAGGGTAGAACACGTCCCACAGTAAGTCTGGGATGTACTGGGTAACTACTAGAGGTCCTTGTGACGACTTTAGCATTCTAGCTTGGCTGATTTACTTTTCGGTTTCTGAGTTGTTCTCGGGATGCCAGTAAGAACACCAGGAACTTCCAGAGCATGGGCAACCACGTGTCCTCAGATGTACCCCCAGATAAACCTCTGGGATGTCTCCTAGAAAACCTTGAGTCCTTAAGGTTCACAGCTCCTTTGAAGGCATCAAAATTGATATTCCTTTGCAATAAAATCTTGATCCAGTTGTTTTAAGGATCCTAATACATAATGCCAGGAAACCAGTAAATGGGAAGATGTTACCTATGCAAAATCTATCATTCATCTCCATTCCTATGCTGCTATATATCTTCCTGCTCTCCAACTCAACTCCTGTTAGCTATGAACCCTGCACAACTCCCTCTGGACAATACTACAAGAACCCAAACTGCTACCTCGGCTTCCCCCCACTGAGACTTCCTAGGGTCTGTCACCCCCAGCTCTCCTCCTTCTACACCAACTGCAGGTCCCTCCAAACGTTCTACCTTGGCACCTACCTTCACACCACATATTACTTGCTCTAAGGACATGACCAAAATCCCAAGCACTCTACCACTAGAAGAATCTGACCCAGCGACTGTCCTTCCCTTAAGGGAGGTTGCGGGGGTCGATGAGTGCATGCTCCCTTCTCACTGAGTGAACTCTCTCAGATAGAGAAGAGATTGGGCTCCTATACTTCTAACCCCTCTGCTTTTATCAACGAATTCCAGTATATCACTCAGTTGTACTGTTTGACTTTTCATAATATACACACAATACTAACAATTTGCTTCCCAAGGAATGCAAGCGAGTTTGGGAACTAGTGAGAGTGCTTGCAGTCGAGATTCACCAAACAGATAAAGCACATCCAATCAGAGGGAAGACAGTACCTGACCTAAATCCTCAATGGAATTATAATTCCACAGGTGGTATTCTAGCCAAGGACAGGTTTGTTACATGTCTTTTGGAGGGTCTGAGAAAAGCAGCTTTAAAGCAGGTAAATTTTGAAAAACTTCAAGAGGTATCCAAGATAAACAGGAAAATACATCTCAGTTTTTAGAATGCCTTAAAGGTGCTTTATTGCAGTATACCAATGTGGACCCTGAGAACCCAGAGGGTAAACAGCTCCTAATGACTTACTTCTTTTCCCAGAGCTACCCAGACATAAAAGCTAAACTTAAAAACTTGGAGAAAGGACCACTGACTCCACAGGAAGAAGTTCTGGTGCTGGCCTTCAAATTGTACCATGGGAGAGATGAGAGGGTTTGCAAGCAGAAGTACAATATGCTGGCAAAGGCTGTCCAACCAGCCACAGCTAGCACCCTGAGATCATGGTCCTCTACCCAGAGATGACCAGGCACCTGTTACAGGTGTGGTAGACAAGGTTATTGGGCCAAAGCCTGCCCTAATCCTCACAAGCCGTGGGGGCCATGCCCTAGGTACCATCAAGTGGGATATTGGGCTGGTGATTGCCCCCATGTTACACAAAACAGGGGGGCATTACTCCCAGATAACCCTCCAACTGATCTCCTAGGCTTGGCTGTGGCTGACTCACAAGGCCCAGGCTCCTCTGACCCAACCACTGCGATCACGAACAGAGAGCTTAGGGTAGACATCGTGGTCTGTGGGTGGCCCATCTCTTTCCTCTTGAACACTGGAGGCACTTACTCAGTCCTAACGGAGTTTTGGGGGCCCACATCTCCCTCTGATTTTCCTATTGTTGGGGTAGGAGGACAACCTTATCCCCCATATCAGACCCCATCACTTAATTGCACTTTTAGGGGTGTACCTCTCACCCATTCCTTTTTGGTAGTGCCCACATGTCCTGTCCCCTTATTGGGAAGAGACCTCCTATCTAGGCTGGGAGCCTCTATCTATTTTGCTCCCTACATTTGCCTGGATTCAAGCTCCTCTGCTCCTACTTTTAGCCAGCCAACCTACTAAAAGTAC
>NC_034613.1:106928958-106930579 GCF_900095145.1 Mus pahari | reverse complement strand
CTCCTAACATATAAAGGATTACAGACTCTACCTCCCTCTAGAGTTCTCTCTTTTCAGACTGGAGCTCTCCCCAAGCGACCTCTCCTCATCTCACCTTTTGAACTCATGGACAGATGCCCAGTTCTAACTCCTGGCTTCTTGTGCAAGAGTTCTCCCCTTCCAGATCGTTTGCTTACCCCATTACTCTCTGATCTTCGCTCTCTCCTGTGGAACTTTGCTGACCATCACCTACCTCAAGTACACTGTGTTTCCTGCCCATTACTTGTTAATATTGGAGACCAAGTCCTTTTATCTCCTCCAGGTCACCAACCTTCACCTCTCTCTCCAAAGTGGCAGGGTCCTTTTAAGGTAATCTTCATAACTCCTACAGCTGCTAAACTTGAGGGACTCTCATTAGGTCCACCTGTCTCACGTGAAACCCTTCATTCCCCCACCTAAAGATGATTCCTCTTCATACACATCAACCCTAACAGAAACATGCTCTGTTAAGCTTCAAAAGACATCAAAACCACCAGTCTTATCTCATCCTAGAAAATGAGGCTTCACTCCTACAGCCAAACCCAGCTTCACTGGATTAGACACTGGATTAGTTGTGGCTTTTTATCTTTTCCCTGCTGTTCATTTCCATCAATGGTAGTCCTTATGTCTGGAGATTTGAAGTTCGAGAAACATCTGCTGACAGCAAGCAGACTTTCCAAATAGGATCAGGAAACTGATCCATAGCTGGGTGCCAGGAACGGATCGATCCAGATTGCCACCGTCTCTATATCTGGCTCCATCCACCTACCTTTTTTTCTCTTTGACCAGACAAAAGATTATTGTAGAAAATGGACAGGCGAGTATGGGGGCTGCACATACTGGTCTTGTGAAATACACATGCTAGGGACACGGATTAACCATTTCTTCTAGCAATTCCAAAAGACACTCTTCTTCTGCATCTGTGACCCATGGTACCCCAGGTGGGAAACAGGAGTTGCTGGAAAGATATACCACAAAACTCAGCACAGCTTCCAGTAAGTACTATTCACATCCAGAGACAATATGTCTCAATCGCCCCTTGTCTTATTAATCTTGTCTCTACATTCCTTCAGCTACAAGTACAGAAATTTCTAACCAAGCAGTTAATCAGCTCCTATTACAGGATTACCAGCTGCTGGCCACAAAGAAATCAATGTCCATAGAAGAACCTGATTCAGATGATTGCCATACAAATTCTGATGAGGAAGACCAGATATACCCTGAAAATTGACTATGTCCCTAAACAGCAGGAAGTAGCTTGAGACACAACACCCTTATTCCCTCTTCACCATTGGTTTCTGCTCTCTTATTCTCCCCTTTTTATAATAACAAGAAGGGAGGGATGTTAGCACCAGGACACTACAAGCCCAGCCTAACCATGTGACCCTTGATCTGTGTTGCAAGGACAATGACCCTCAATCCCAAAACCCACTTGGCTCAGTTCCCACCCTCACTGGTGTGATGTCATAATTCCATATAAATTAGGGGCTCACCCCTTCCTCTTCCTCTTCCTCTTCTCTTCTTCTTCTTCTTCTTCTTCTTCTTCTTCTTCTTCTTCTTCTTCTTCTTCTTCTTCTTCTTCTTCTTCTTCTTCTTCTTCTTC
>NC_034613.1:106926256-106928308 GCF_900095145.1 Mus pahari | reverse complement strand
CACAGAGATAGCTATATCAGTGTCCTTTCAGCAAAATCTTGCTGGCATATGCAATAGTGTCTGCGTTTGGTGGCTGATTATGGGATGGACCCCTGGGTTGGGCAGTCTCTGGATGGTCCATTTTTTCATCTTAGGTCCAGATATTGTCTCTGCCACTTCTTTCATGGGTATTTTATTCCCTGTTTTAGGGAAGAACGAAGTATCCACGTGTTGGTCTTCTTTATTCTTGATTTTCTTGTGTTTTGGAGATGGTATCTTGGATATTCTTGGTTTCTGGGCTAACATCCACTAATCAGTGAGTGTGTATCAAGTGAGTTTTTTGTGATTGGGCTGCCTCACTCACGATGATATCCTACAGATACATCCATTTGCCTAAGAATTTCATAAATTCATTGTTTTTAATAGCTGAGTAGTACTCCATTGTGTAAATATACCACATTTTCTGTATCCATTCCTCTGTTGAGGGACATCTGGGTTCTTTACAGCTTCTGGCTATTATAAATAGGGCAGCTATGAACATTGTGGAGCATGTGTCCTCATTACAAGTTGGAACATCTTCTGGGTATATACCTAGAAGAGGTATTGATGGATATTCCAGTAGTACAATGTCCAGTTTTCTGAGGAACTGCCAAACTGATTTCCAGAGTGGTTGTACAAGCTTGCAGTCCCAACAGCAATGGAGGAGTGTTCCTCATTCTCCACATCCTTACCAGCATCTGCTGTGCACTGAAATTTTGAAGTTAGCCATTCTGACTGGTGTGAGGTGAAATCTCAGGGTTATTTTGATTTGCATTTCCCTGATGATTAAGGATGTTGAGCATTTTCTCAAGTGCTTCTCAGCCCTTCGGTACTCCTCATTTGAGAATTCTTTGTTTAGCTCTGTACCCCATTTTTAAAGGGGTTATTTGAATTTGTGGAGTTCAGCTTCTTGAGCTCTTTGTATATATTAGATATTTGTCCCCTATCAGATTTCAGATTAATAAATGTTCTTTCCCAATCTTTTTGTGGCCTCTTTGTCTTATTGACAGTATCTTTTGCCTTACAGAAGCATTGCAATTTATGAGGTCCCATTTGTTGATTCTTAATCTTACAGCACAGGTCATTGCTGTTCTGTTAAGGAATTTTTCCCCTGTGCCCATTTCTTCAAGGCTTTTCCTCACTTTCTCCTCTATATATTTCAGTGTTTCTGGTTTTATGTGGAGGTCTTTGATCCACTTAGACTTGAGCTTTATAAAAGGAGATAAGAATGGATCAATTCGTATTCTTCTGCACGCTAACAGCCAGTTGTGCCAGCAGTATTTGTTGAAAATGCTGTCTATTTTCCACTGGATGGTTTTAGCTCTCTGGCAAAATTAGGTAACAATAGGTGTGTGGGTTCATTTCTGGGTCTTCAGTTCTGTTCCATTCATCTACCTGTCTGTCACTGTACCAGTACCATGCAGTTTTTATGACAATTAATCTGTAGTACACCTTGAGGTCAGGCATGGTGATTCCCACAGAGGTACTTTTATTGTTGAGGATAGTTTTTGCTATCCTAGGTTTTTTATTATTCCAGATGAATCTGCAAATTGACCTTTCTAATTCAGAGAAGAATTGAGTTGGAATTTTTATGGGGGTTGCACTGAATCTGTAGATTGCTTTCAGCAGGTTAGCCATTTTTACTATATTAATCCTGCCGATCCATGAACATGGTAGATCTTTCCATCTTCTGAGAACTTCTTCAGTTTTTTCTTCAGAGACTTGAAGATTTTGTCTTACAGATCTTTTATGTCCTTAGTTAATGTCACGCCAAAGAATTTTATATATTTTGTGATTATTGTGAAGGGTATTATTTCGCTAATTTCTTTCTCCTCCTGTTTAACCTTTGTGTAGAGTAAGGCGATTGATTTGTTTGAGTTAATTTTATATCCAGCTACTGCACTGAAGCTGTTTATCAGGTTTAGGAGTTCTCTGGTGGAATTTTTAGGGTCACTTACACATACAATCGTATCATCTGCAAATATTGATATTTTGACTTCTTCCTTTCCAATTTGTATCCCCTTGATCTCCTTT
>NC_034613.1:106922768-106924621 GCF_900095145.1 Mus pahari | reverse complement strand
CAGGATCTGTTCATTGGTGAGAGTGGGGTGTTGAAGTCTCCCACTATTATTGTGTGAGGTGCAATGTGTGCTTTGAGTTTTACTATAGTTTCTTTAGTGAATGTGGCTGCCCATGCATTTGGAGCACAGATATTTAGGATTGAGAGTTCATTTTGGTATATTTTAACTTTGATGTGTATGAAGTGCTCCTCATTCTCTTTTTTTGATACATTTGGGTTGGAAGACCATTTTATTTGATATTAGAATGGCTACTCCAGCTTGTTTCTTTGATGCACTTGCTTGGAAAATAGTTTTCTAGCCTTTTACAGTGAGGTAGTGTCTGTCTTTGTCCCTGAGGTGGGTTTCCTGTAATCAGCAAAATATACGGTCCCATTTGGGTAGCCAGTCTGTTAGTCTATGTCTTTTTATTTTGGAATTGAGTTCATTTATGTTAAGAGAAATGAAATAAAGGTAATTTTTGGTTCCTGTCATTTTTGTTGTTAGAGTTGGGACTCTGTTCTTGTGGCTGTTTTCCTTTGGTTTTGTTGAGGGATTAATTTCTTCTGTTTTCAAGGGTGTAGCTTCTTAGTGTTGGTGTTTTCCCTTTACTATCTTTTGAAGTGCTGGATTTATGGAAAGATATTGTGTGAATTTGGTTTTGTCATGGAATACCTTGGTTCTCCATCTATGGTAATTGAGAGTTTAGCTGGTTATAGCAGCCTAGTCTGGCATTTGTGTTATCTTATTTTCTGTATAACATCTGTCCAGGATCTTCTGGCTTTCATTTTCTCTGGTGAGAAGTCTGGAGTAATTCTAATAGGCCTGCCTTTATATGTTACTTGACCTATTTCTCACACTGCTTTTTTTTTTTCTATTTTTATTTTGTTTTTTTGCGGTTTTTTTGTTTTGTTTTTCATTGTTTAATGTTTATTGCAGCGAATTCTCTCTTCATTTCAGATAAACCCTTGTTTATTGTTTCTTTTTTTTCTTATTTTATTTTATTAGATATTTTCTTTATTTACATTTCAAATACTATACCAAAAGTTCCCTATACACTCCCCCAGCCCTGCTCCCCTACCCACCCACTCCCACTTCTTGGCCCTGACATTCCCCTGTGCTGTATCAGATAAAGTTTGCAAGACCAAGGGGCCTCTCTTCCCAATGTTGCTCGACTAGGGCATCTTCGGCTACATATGAAGCTAGAGACATGAGCTATGGGGGTACTGGTTAGTTCATATTGTTGTTCCACCTATAGGGTTGCAGACACCTTCATCTCCTTGNGTACTTTCTCTAGCTACTCCACTGGGGGCCCTGTGTTCCATCCTTTAGCTGACTGTGAGCATCCACTGCAGTGTTTGCCAGGCACTGGCATAGCCTCACAACAGGCCAGTATATCATGTTCCCTTCAGCAGAATCTTGATGGCACATGCAATAGTGTCTGGGTTTGTTGGCTGATCATAGGGTGGATCACCAGGTGGGTTAGTCTCCAGATAGTCCATCCTTTCATCTTAACTCTAAGTTTTGTCTTTATATCTATATCCTTTCATTGGTATTTTGTTCCCTATTCTAAGGAGGAATGAAGTATTCACAAGATGGTCTTCTTTCTTGGTTTTCTTGTGTTTTGCAAAATGTATCTTGGGTATTCTAAGTTTCTGGACTAATATCCACTTATAAGTGAGGGCATATCTAGTGACTTCTTTTGTGATTGAGTTACCTCACTAAGCATGATATCCTCCAGATACATCCATTAGGCAAAGAATTTCGTAAATTCACTGTTTTGAATAGCTGAATAGTACTCCATTGTGTAAATGTACCATATTTTCTGTATCCATTCCTCTATTGAGGGACATCTGGGTTCTTTCCAGCTTCTGGCT
>NC_034613.1:106914261-106922757 GCF_900095145.1 Mus pahari | reverse complement strand
ATCCATGTCTTGCTTTTTGTGTGCGTTGGGGTATCCAGGACTCGCTGTGGTGGGCATACTAGGTTCTGAGGGTGCCCTGTGTTCTTGGTTTCTGTTAGTATGATTCTTACTTTTGCCTTTCACCATCTGGAAATATCTGGTGTTAATTTTCAAGCTGTCTCTGGCTGGAGTTTGTTCTTCCTGTGATTCTGTTAACCCCTGTCAGCACTCCTGGGAATCCAACTCTCCCCTGTGTCCCCTTGGTCAGAGCACTCTCTGCAGGAAAGCTCTCCTCTTGTAAGGCAGGTATCCACAAGTCTGGAGCTTGGATCTTCCTTCTGAGTCCTGGGATCAGAGCCCTCCCTGTAGACCGACTCTCCCTGTGTGATCCAGAGGATCTGTGATCTCAAGGACCTGTGGTGTGGAGAGTCCTCCCAAGTGCTCAGCTGTCTCTGCTGGGGTTCAGAAGAGAGATGGCAGGGGTGGCCGCAAAAAGACCGGAACCCCGACTCTGGGTGGGCAGTATTCCTTTCTCCCTGTTCCTGCTGGCACAAGCCCCTGCTGGATTCTCTGGAATTGATTGTGTTCCACTCACCTGTGATCCTAAGGACCATGATTCCGAGGATCTGTGGTATGGAGAGTTTTCTGGAACACTCAGGTGCCTCCACTGGGGTTCAGAAGAGCAAATATCTGTTTTTAGTATCTCTGAATATCAAAGGATTCAATTCTCAAAAAAAAAAAGAAAGAAAGAAAGAAAGAAAGAAAGAAAGAAAGAAAGAAAGAAAGAAAGAGACATAAGCTAACAACCTGAATATGCAAACAGAATCAGGCATTTTACTGCATAAAAGAACATGACAAAGACAGACAGTACCTCACATTTAAAGGCTGGACAAAATTCTTCTAAGTAAAAGGTTCCAAGAAACAAGCGGGAGTTGCCATCTTAATATACAATAAAAGAGACTTTCAACCAAAAGTGTGATAGCGAAAGACACTTCATATATATCAAAGGAAAAAAATCCACCAACAGAAAGTCACAATTCTGAACATCTACACCCCAAATGCAAGGGCACTCACAGTCATAAATGAAACTTTATTAACGTTCCAAACACACAATGAACCCCATACAATAATAGTGGAAAACTTAAGCACCCCATTCTCACCAATGGACAGGTCATTGAAACAGAAACTTAACAGAGAAAACTTGAAACTAATAGAGATTATGACCCAAGTGGATTTAACAGATATATACAGACCATTTAACCGTAAAACAAATGAATATGCCTTTTTTGATACCTTCACCAAAATTGACCTCAAAGTCAGTCACAAAGCAAGCCTCCACAGATACAAGAAGAATGAAAAAATACCATGCATCCTCTCAGATTACCATGGAATAATGCTAGACTTTAACAACAACAACAAAAACAACAACAAACAACAACAACAACAACAAAATGAAAGAAAGAAAGCAAGGAAGGAAGGAAGGAAGGAAGGAAGGAAGGAAGGAAGGAAGGAAGAAAAGAAAACCCCACATAGCCATAGAAACTGAATAACTCTCTACTCCATGATAATTTGGTCAGGGAAGAAATAAAGAAAGAAATTAAAGTTTTTAAAATTCAATGAAAACAAAAGTACAACTTACCCAAACGTATGGGACACAAGGAAAGCAGAGCTAACAGGAAATTTCATAACACTAAGAGCCCTCACAAACAAATTGGAGAGACCTTACCCTAACAACTTAACAGCACACCCAAAAGCCCTAGGAAAAAAGAAGCAAACAAAAACTGAAAGGAATGTGAGGCAGGAAATTGTCAACCTCAGGAAGGAAATCAACCACATAGAATCAAAGAAAATGAAAAAAAAATTAAAAAAAGGAATCACCAAAACCAAAGGCTGGTTCTTTGAGAAAATCAACATTGTAGGTAAACTCATTGGCAAACTAATCAAAAGGCCCAGAGACAGTATCAAAATTAACAAAATCACATTTTCTGTAACCATTCTTCTGTTGAGTGACATCTGGGTTCTTTCCAGCTTCTGGCTATTATAAACAAGGCTGCTATGAACATAGTGGACCATGTGTCCTTATTACAATTGGAACATCTTCTGGGTATATGCCCAGGAGAGGTATTGCTGGATCTTCCAGGAGAAGTATGTCCAATTTTCTAAGGAACTGCCAAACTGATTTCCAGAGTAGTTGTACCTGCTTGCAATCCCACCAGCAATGGAGCAGTGTTCCTTTTTCTCTACATCATCTGCTGTCCCCTCTATTTTTGATCTAAGCCATTCTGACTGGTATAAGGTGGAATCTCAGGGTTGTTTTGATTTGCATTTACCTGATGATTAAGGATGTTGTACTTTTTTATTTCAGGTGCTTCTCAACCCTTCAGTATTCCTCAATTGAGAATTATTTGTTTAGCGCAAGTGGATGGATCTGGAGTGTATCATCCTGAGTGAGGTAACCCAATAACAAAAGAACACACATTATATGCATTCACTGATAAGTGTACATTAGCCCCGAAAATTAGAATAACCAAGATACAATTTGCAAAACACATGAAGCTCAAGAGGAAGGAAGACCAGGGTATGGATGCTTCATTATTCTTGGAATGGGGAGTGGGATACCCACTGAGTGAGTTGCGGGGACAGAGTTTGGAGCAGAGCCTGGGTGACCAACCATCCAGAGACTGCCATACTTGGGGATCTACCCTATAGACAACCTCCAAACCCAGTCACTGGGCAGAGGCAGATATGAGCCTGCTCGTGGGAGGCTAATGTGGCTGTATCCTGTGAGGCTCTGCTGATGCCTGGCAAGTATAGAGGTGGATGCTAACAGGCATACATTGGACAAAGGACAGGGTCCCCCAGTGAAGAAGATGGAGAAATGCCCAGGGAGCTGAGGTGGTCTGGATCCTCATGGGAGGAACATCAATCTGAACTAACCAGTACCCCCAGAGCTCCTTGGAACTATACCACTAATCAAAAACACAAGGTGGAACTTCTGACTCTAACTGTATATGTAGCAGAGGATGCCCTAGTCAGTCATCAATTGAAGGAGAGGCCCTTGTTCCTATGAAGGCTTTATGCTCCAGTATATGGGAATGCCAGGACCAGGAATGGGAGTGGGTAGATTGGGGAACATGGGGAGGGGTTATTGGGGATTTACAGAGGGGAAACTAGGAAAGGGGATAACATTTGAAATGTAAATAAAGAAAATATCTAATAAAAATTAATAAAATCAGAAATTATAATGGAAACGTAAGTATAGAAACTGAAGAAATTCAAAAACTCATCAGATATTTTTTTAAAAAGTCTATAATCAGCAAAACTGGAAAATATAAGAGAAATGAATGATTTTCTAGACAGATACCACATACCAAAGTAGAATAAAGAGCAGTTAAACTATATAAACAAGACCATATCCCATTAGAAAATAGAAAAACTCATTAAAAACCTCCAAACCAAAAAAATGCCCCAGGCCAGATGGCTTTTGAGCAGATTTCTGTCAGACCTTCAAACAGAGGTGGGGGGAGGGGTATGGGAAACTTTCGGGATAGCATTTGAAATGTAAATAAAGAAAATAATAATAATAAAAAAAAACATGAAAAAAAAAAAACTACTTCATGAAATAGAAAGCAGAAGGACCACTACTTAATTCACTCTATGAAGCCACATTTACTCTGATAACTAAACCACACAAGAACCCAACCAAAGAAGAGAACTTCAGACCAATTTTCCTTATGAATAAAAATGAAATTGCTTAGTGAATTTCTCACAAAACAAATCCAAGAATACATCAATACCATCATTCACATGAGCAAGTAGGTCTCATCCCAAAGATGCAAGGTCGGTTCAGTATCTGAAAATCCATTAATACCATTAACCATATAAAGAAACTTAGAAAAATAAATCACATGATCATCTCATTAGATGTTGAAAAAGCTTTTGACAAATTACAACACCTCTTCATGGTAAAAGTATTGACGAAGCCAGGCAGTGGTTGTGCATGTCTTTAATCCCAGCACTTGGGAGGCAGAGGCAGGCAGATTTCTGAGTTTAAGGCCAGCCTGGTCTAAAAAGTGAGTTCCAGGACAGCCAGGGCTATACAGAGAAACCCTGTCTCAAAAAAATAAATAAATAAATAAATAAAAAAATAAAAAAAAAAAAAATAAAAGATCCATACCTAAACATAATAAAAGCAAAACATCAGTCAATATCAAGTTAAATGGAGAAATACTTGAAACAATCCCACTAAAATCAGGGAGAAAGAATCCCACTAAAATAAGGGAGAAGACAAGGAGAAGCAATCCCACTAAAATCAGGGAGAAGACAAGGATGCCCACTCTCCCCATTTCTATTCAATATAGTGTTCAAAGTTCTATGTAGAGCAATAAGACAATCAGAGAAGACTGTGGAGCATGGAGACCAAAGAGCTTGAATGGCTGCTGGTCCTGGGGGTTTGTGCCACACGTGGCCTTGCCCCCCTGAAGGTCAATGGCAGTGACCTCCTAGATAGTCATGGAGTGCTTTCCTCCTGGGAACATGTGGGGGATAATCAGTACCTGAGCATTGGGATTATTAATTGTTTGTGGCCTTTTGATCTACAGTTCTTGTGCAACAACCATCTCACCATCAGATGAGGGGTGGATTTCAGATTCAGCATTAGATATTCCTGGAAATAAGGAAGGAACTACTGAACCTCAATAGAAAGAGAACATTATGAGCCAGCCTGAGCAGACTTAGGCACCCATAGCAGAGTCAAAGATAGGGCAAGAGCAGGAAGTGGAAAATGAACTATGTGATCTAGCACTAAAGAAGGCTGTTAGCAAAAATAATTCTCCCACTGCCCAGTTAATGGTAACTTTATTAAGATATTCTTTGTTAGGATTTGGGGGAATTATGGATGCCATGCAAAAGTTTGAATCAGGATTTACAAGAAACACTAGAGTTAGAAGAAATCCTCAGGATAAAATAGAAAGAGAAAGAAAGTGTTATGAAAGTTTAGGCTTAGAGACACCTAAGGAAAATAAAGCATTTCGAGTAAAGATAGGAGGCAAATGGTGGACTTCCAAGATTTACCAAGGGCCTTATATTTACTCTCCAACAGATGCCCCCCTTCCTTATATGGAAATGTATGATTTACATATGAATAGATGGGCTGTGTATATGTATGTCCATCATGGTCCTGGGATGAGGGACTATAAAGAAAAGAATTTAAATGGTCCAAAGTATGTCTCAAAAACAGAATATTAGAACATCACAAAGCTGGCTGGTGGCATTAACCACAGGCGACAGTACCTGGGACAAAATGAAACTAGTAAAACCAAGTGTCTGGTAGCATGACCACAGGCCAAGCGCCAAAGTTTAATTTTTATTAATTGCTCTGTGCTTGTAATGTCAATCTGCATGGTAATAGGTTTTTAAGTAAGATTACGATCTGTCCTGAATCTGTGCTAATTTCTTGTTCCTTGTTTCATGTGTATAAAGTCTGATGCTTGAAGTAAAGATTTCGCAGCAGTTGATACAGCCATCTGTGTCTGTGTCTCTGTCTGTTAGGCTGAATCTGTTCCTTACCTGGGTATCCAAGTGCAGTCCCCCCACAGGTCTTAAAGACCCCTGACTGAACGTCTGCAGCAAGTCAATATCAAGTTAAATGGAGAAATACTTGAAGCAATCCCACTAAAATCAGGGAGAAGACAAGGATCCCCACTCTCCCCATTTATATTCAATATACTGTTCAAAGTTCTATCTAGAGCAATAAGACAACAAAAGGATATTAAGGTGTTACATATTGGCAAGGAAGAATTCAAGATATCATTATTTGCAGATGATATGATAGTATACATAAGCAGCACAAACAGTTCTACCAGAGAACTTTGACAGTTAATAAACAACTTCAGCAAAGTGGTCAGATATAAAATTTACTCAAATGAATCAGTAGCCTTCCTTTATACAAATTATATCCATTCTGAGAAAGAAATTAGAGAAACAACACCTGTCACAATAGTCGCAAAAAATATAAAATATCTTGGGGTAACTCTAACCAATAAGAGAAAAACTGTAGAATAAGAACTTCAAGTCTCTCAAGAAGTAAATCAAAGAAAACATCAGAAAATGGAGAGATCTCCCATGCTCATGGATTCATAGAATTAACATAGCAAAAATGGCCATCCTACCAAAAGCAATATGCAGATTCAATGCAACCCCCATCAAAATCCCAACACAATTCATCTAAACATGGAAAGAGAAATCCTCAATTTCACCAGGAAAATCAAAAAGCCCAGAATAGTGAAAACAAATTGTAACAAAAGAATTTCTTAGGGAATAGTCATCCCTGACCTCAAGCTATACTATAGAGCTATAGTGATAAAAGCAGCATGGTATTGGTACAGAGGCAGACAAGTTGATCAATGAAATAGAAGTGAAGACCCAGAAATAAAACCATATACATATGGACACTTGATCACTGACAAAAATGCCAAAAATATACAATGGAAAAAAGAAAATATCTTCAATAATTGGTTCTGGTCTAACTTGCAGTTGGTATGTTGAAAAATGAAAATAGATACATATTTTTCACCTTGCACAGCATTCAAGTACAAGTGGATCAAGGACTTCAACATAAAACCAGATACACTGAATCTAACAGAAAAGAAAGTGGGACAGAGCCTCAAACTCATTGGCACAGGGGAAATTTTCCTAAACCGAACTCCAATGACTATGCTCTGAGATCAAGAATTGATAAATGGGACCTATGAAACTGAAAGGTGGCTCTCACTGACTGAGCTGGTAAGGGAGCCATCTTTGCTGTGGTACTCGCAGGCTCCAGTCATTCCCTGGGCAGACTGCACAAGGGACACAGCTTCTTGGACAGCCCCTGTTTCTGGCTCCAGCCATCCAGACATGATCCCCACCAGAGGAGAGGTGTCTACCTGGGAGCTCTCTCACTGCCTGAGCTGGTAAGAGAGCCTTCTTTGCTCGGTTCGCCCAGGCTTCAGTCTGCACTGGTGAGAGTGTGGACTACAGAAGCTACACAGCTTTGGGAGAGACAGAAGCAATCTAGCTTCTGGGACAAACCCTGTTTCGGAGCTCCAGACATCTGTGCACCTTTCCAGCCAGAGGAAAGCTGGCCACCCAGGAGGGCTCTATCTGCTAGAGCAGGTGAGATAGACATCTTGTGTCCTGGGTGCCTCGGAGTCTAACGTGTGCAGGTGAGTGTGCAAACTGCAGAGGCAACACATCTTCTGGGACAGGCCCCATTTCAGGCCTATGTCTTCAGCCAGGAGGCAGATCAGAATGCCAGGCCTCTGTGCACCTTCCCTGATAGAGGAGAGCTTGCCTGCCAAGAGTAATCTGACCACTGAGATTCAGGAGAGAGCTGGACTCTCAGAACTGCTGACAGAGGCTAACAGAATCACAGGAGGAACAAGCTTCAACTAGAGACAACTATAACAATTAACTCTAGAGATTACCAGATGGCAAAAGGCAAACATAGGAATCTTACTAACAGAAACCAAGACCACTCACCATCATCAGGACCCATAATACCACCTCAGCCAGTCCTGGTTACCACAACACACCCAAAAAGCAAGACTCAGATTTAAAAGCATACCTCATGATGCTGATAGAGGACTTAAAGAAGGGCATTAATAACTCACTTAAAGAAAAAAAGAAAAGGTGGTACATTTACACAACGGAGTATCAGCTATTAAAAACAATGGATTTATGAAATTCTTAGGCAAATGGATATACCTGGAGGATATCATCCTGAGTGAGATAACCCAATCACAAAAGAACTCACTTGATATGCACTCACTGATTAGTGGATATTAGCCCAGAAACCTAGAATATTCAAGATACCATGTACAAAACACAAGAAAATCAAGAATAAAGAAGAACAAAAAGTGGCTACTTCATCTGTCCCTAAAATAGGGAATAAAATACCCATGAAAGAAGTGGCAGAGACAAAGTTTGGAGCTAAGACAACAGGATGGACCATCCAGTGACTGTCCCACGCGGGGGTCCATCCCATAATCAGCCACCAAACGCAGACACTGTTGCATATGCCAGCAAGATCTTGCTGAAAGGACACTGATACAGGTATCTCTGTGAGGCTATGCCAATGCCTNGCAAATATAGAAGTAGATGCCCACAGTCATCTATAGGATAGAACACAGAGACCCCAATGGAGGACCTAGGAACTGAAGGGGTCTGCAACCCTATAGGTGAAACGACAATGTGAACTAATCAGTATCCCCAGAGCTCGTGTCACTAGCTGCATATATATCAGAAGATGGCCTAGTCATCCATCATTGGTAAGAGATGCCCCTTGAATAATTTAATTGCCCCATACAAGTGAACACCAGGGCCAAGAAGTAGGAGTGGGTAGGAAGTCGAGCAGTTTGGGGGGAAGGTAGAGGGGACATTCCGGATAGCATTTGAAATGTAAATGAAGAAAATATCTAATAAAATAAGTAAAAAAAAAGGAAGGAAGGAAGGAAGGAAGGAAGGAAGGAAGGAAGG
>NC_034613.1:106906344-106914212 GCF_900095145.1 Mus pahari | reverse complement strand
GAAAGAAAGAAAGAAAGAAAGAAAACAGAAATACAGGAGAACACTCCTTAATAGTTACAAGTCCTTAAAGAAATACAGATGAATGCTGCTAAAGAGGTAGAAATCCTTAAAGAAACATAGGAGAACAAAGCCAAACAGGTCATGGAATTGAACAAAACCATCCAAGACCTAAAAAGGGGTGTAGAAGCAATAAAGAAAATCCAAAATGTGACAACTCTGGAGATAGAAACCCTAAGAAAGAAATCAGGAAACATAGATGTGAGCATCAGCAACAGAATACAAGAAATGGAAGAGAGAATCTCAGGTGGAGAAGATTCTGTAGAGAACATGGGCAAAACAATCAAAGGAAATGCAAAATGCAAAAAGATCCTAACTCAAAACCTCCAGAAAATCCAGGACACAATGAGAAGACCAAACCTACAGATAATACAAATAGATGAGGATGAAGATTTTCAACTGAAAGGGCCAATAAATATCATCCAAAAAGTATAGAAGAAAACTTACCGAACCTAAAGAAAGAGATGCCCATGAGCATACAAGAAGCCTACAGGACCCCAAATAGACTGGACCAGAAAAGAAATTCCTCCCAACCCATAATAACCAGAACCTGATATACAGCTTCAGTGTAGTACCTGGATATAAAAATAACTAAAATATATCAGTAGCCTTCCTCTACTTTGAAGGATAAACAGGCTGAAAATGAAATTAGGGAAACAACACCCTTCACAATAGTCACAAATAACATAAAATACATTGGTGTGACCCTAACTAAAGAAGTGAAAGGTCTGTATTATAAGAACTTCAAGTATCTGAAGAAAGAAATTGTAGAAGATCTCAGAAGATGGAAAGATCTCCCACGCTCATGGATTGGCAGGATTAATAGAGTCAAAATGGCCATCCTGCTGAAAATAATCTACAGATTAAATTCAATGCCCATCAAAATTCCAACCCAATTCTTCACTGAGTGAGAAAGGGCAATTTGCAAATTCATCTGGAATAATAAAAAACCTAGGATAGCAAAAACCATTCTCAACAATAAAAGAACCTCTGGGGGAATCACTATGCCTGACCGTAAGGTGTACTACAGAGCAATTCCGATAAAAATGCATGGTACTAGTACAGCAACAGACAGATAGATCAATGGAATATAATCGAAGACCCAGAAATGAACCCACACACCTATGGTCACTTGATCTTTGACAAGGGAGTTAAAACCATCCAGTCGATAAATGACAGCATTTTCAACACATGGTGCTGGCACAACAGGCAGTTATAATGTAGAATAATGAGAATTGACCCATTCTTATCTCCTTGTAGAAAGCTCAAGTCTAAGTGGATCAAAGACCTCCACATAAAACCAGAGACACTGATATTGATAGAGGAGAAAGTGGGGGAAAGTCTCGAAGTTATGGGGACAGGGAAATCATTCCTTAAGAGAACAGCAATGGCTTGCACTGTAAAATCAAGGTTTGACAAATGGGAACTCATAAAATTGCAAAGCTTCTGTAAGGCAAAGGACACTGTCAACAAGACAAAAAGGCCACCAACAGATTAGGAAGGGATTTCTACCAATCCTAAATCTGATAGAGGACTAATATCCAATATATACAAAGAGCTCCAGAAACTGGAATCCAAAAATTCAAATAACCCCATTAAAAAATGGGGTACAGAGCTAAACAAAGAATTCTCAACTGTGGAATACTGAATGGCTGAGAAACACCTGAAAAAAGGTTCAACATCCTTAATCATCAGTGAAATGCAAGTCAAAACAACCCTAAGATTCTGTCTCACACCAGTTAGAATGGCTAAGATCAAAAATTCAGGTGACAGCAGATGCTGGCAAGGAAGTGGCGAAAGAAGAACACTCCTCCATTGCTGGTGGGATTGCAAGCTTGTACAACCACTCTTGAAATCAGTCTGGTGGTTCCTCAGAAAATTGGACATAGTTCTACCATAAGATCCTGCAATACCACTTCTGGGCATATATCCAGAAGATCTTCCAACTGGTAATATGGACATATGCTCCACCATGTTCATAGCAGCCTTATTTATAATATCCAGAAACTGGAAAGAACCTAGCTGTCCCTCAATAGAGGAATGTGTACAGAAAATGTGGTACATTTATACAATGGAGCACTACTCAGCTATTAAAATCAATGAATTTATGAAATTCTTGGNCAAATAGATATATCTGGAGGATATCATCCTTAGTGAGGTAACCCAATCACAAAAGAAGTCACTAGATATGCATTCACTGATAAGTGGATATTAGCCCAGAAACTTAGAATATCAAAGATACAACTTGCAAAACACTAGAAAACCAAAAAGAAGGAAGACCAAAGGGTGGATACTACATACCTCCTTAGAATAGGGAACAAAATACACATAAAAGTAGTAACATAAACTGAAAGGTGTCTGGAAGGCTAAAGACATATTCAGTAGAACAAACCAGTAACCTACTGATTGTAAAAAAAAACTTCACTAACCACACCTCCTATAGGGGGCCAATATCCAAAGCATATAAAGAACTCAAAAATATAACCATCTAAAAACCAAACATCCCAATTATATGATGGATATAAGACTCAACAAAATTCACAACAGAGTAATCTTGAAGGGCAGAGAAGCACTTAAAGTAACAGTCCAAGTCATTAGTAATCAGGGAAATGCAAATTAAAATGACCCTGAGATTCCTCCTTACACCAATCAGAATTGCTAAGATCAAAAACTCAGGTGACAGCACATGTTTATGAGGATGTAGAGAAAAGGGAAGACTCCTCCATTGCTGGTGAGATTGCAAGCTGGTACAACTCTGGAAATCAAAATGGAGGTTCCTCATAATATTGGAAATAGGTCTTTCTGAAGAACCAGCTATTTTGGAATATACCCCAAAGATTTCAAACCATGTCACAGTGGCACATTTTCCACTATGTTCATAGTGGCCATATTTATGATAGCCAGAAGCTGAAAACAAAACAAATGCCCCACAATAGAAGAATGGATATAGAAAGTGTTGCTCATTTACACAATGGAATACTATTCAGCTATAAGGAACATCATGAATTCTGCAGGCAAATAGATGGAACTAGAAAATATCCTGAGTGAAATAACTCAGACCCCAAAGGACATGAATGGTATGTACTCACTAATGAATGGATATTACCCAACATGTACCAAATACCCAGAACACAACCCACAGGACTCAAGTAGTTTATCAAGCAGAAAGATGCAAGTTAGGATGCCTCAGTCTCACTTCAGAGAGAGAAGAAAGCAGTCCCTGGGGGCAGAGGGAGAGAGGGGCTTGGGTGGGAGAGGGGACAGCGAGGCGAAGTAGAGAAAATGATCACATTTTTTTGGAGGAGGGGGGAACAAGGCTGAAGACCTGAGAGCTAGCAGAAAGAATGGAAACAAGCAACCTTGAAAGGTAGGAGGTAGGCGGACCCTCTAGAATGTGCCAGAGACCTGGGAGGTGAGAGATTCACAGGAATCAAAATGAGAGACCTAAGATGAAATGCCCTACTGTGGAGAGAGGGAGTGCATAGGGTCCATCTCCAGTAGAAAGACAGGTTTTCAAGTGGTGGAGTGGGGTTGCCATCCCACAATCAAAAACTCTGACCCAAAGTTGTTCCTGTCTAAGAGAACTGCTGGGGCAAAAATGGAGAGGAGGCTGAGGAGAAGGAGGTTCAGTGACCACCCCAACTTGGGATCCAACTCAAATGGAGGTTCTAATGCTGAACATTATTACTGGTGCTACGGTGTACTTACAAATAGGAGCCTAGCATGACTGCCCTCTGAAAGGCCCAACAAACACCTGAAAGAATCAGATGAAGATACTTACACCCCCAAAATGGAAAGAAGCCCAGGATCCCTTTGGGTGAATTAAGAGAAAGGTGGAAGAAGCTGGGGAAGAGAGCAACACAATAAGAAGACCAGCATTCTCAACTACCATGGACCCTTAAGATTTCTCAGACACAGCCACAAACCGTTTGCCATGAAGGATATGGGGACACCAGATGTGCGCCATTGACACCAGGCTCAATAAAGACGTCTGGGCCAAGGGAATAAGGAACGTTCCATATCGCATCTGAGTATGCTTGTCCAAGCTGATATAAGGCCCTCAACACATGTAAAGCAGATGACTGCTTGGTCTGGCCTCAGTGAGAGAAGATGCACCTAAATCTCAAGAAACATGAGGGCCCAAGGAGGTAGGAGGTCTGTTCTGGTGGGGATGGGAGCATAGGGACATCCTCTTGAAAAAAAAAAATAAAAAGAAGAGAAAAATAGACAATCAAATAGTTAAGATCTAGGTACTTATTAAAGCAGAGAAAAATAAGAGTTAGGTGTTTTGTTTTGTTTTGTTTGTGTTTATTTAAGCACAAAGCTTTAAGTTCCTTGAGTATTTATTTATTTATTTATTTATTTATTTATTTATTTATTTATTTATTTAGGGTTTTTCGAGACAGGCTTTCTTTGTGTTGCCCTGGCTGTCCTGGAACTCACTCTGTAGACCAAGCTGGTCTTGAACTCAGAAATCTGACTGCCTCTGCCTCCCAAGTGCTGAGATTAAAGGTATGCACCAGCACTGCCCAGCACCCTGAGCATTTATTTATACACAAAGTTAAGTTTTTCCACCTCTTATTAAAGCACAAAGAGTTAAGTTTCTCCAGCAATTATTTAACCACAGAGTTAAAAAGAGGCAAGCCATTTTCAACCACAGAATAAGCAAGAGAGTGTTAAGTTTCCAGAAGCCATCAGCTTCTAGACCCCAGTAAATTTGAAGAGAGTTACAAGGTCAGAGATCATCGGTCTTTTGTTTTTCTTCCAGCTCTGTGCTCCATCTCAGTTCTGAACCCCAAAATTCCAGGGAGAACACCCATCACTTGTTCCAATTCCCAGTTATAATACAGTAATGGTCCAAACTATTGCCTGGATCATCCTTCAGATTTTGCAATTTCCTATAGATATCTGGGTATAATTTAGTCAAAATATTTTTCTTAGAGAGGAATTCTTTCTTCTACTCTGGGGTCACATTAAAGTTTCCTAATTGCCTCCCTGTCTCCCAGAAGGAAGTTGGTGATGTAAAGTTTATTTTTTCCTTATCAAAACACAGCTATTTAGGAATAAAGAGGCTTCAATTTTCTTCTTCAGACCCTCCAAAATATGGTGAATAATATGTTTAGTGTTCCAGTTGTCAAGGATGGAAATCAAACCCATAAGGACTTGTTTATAGATGTTGTTTATATACCCATCCTAGTTGTGTGACATGAGAAACTTTGTACACAGGTACTGTGAATTTCATTACCCCTTTTCCCCACTAAGGTTGAAGCTTTATCTAAGATTAACATGACATCCTTCCAAGCAAAATCATATGTATCCTGGAAATATTAATCTGGATTTTCAGTAACATTAACTTGGTTTTTGTTGTTGTTGTTATTTTTTTCAGTTATATATATATATATATTTCAAATACCTCTACTATTTCTTGAAAAGAAACATCCCTGGAATAGCTGGAGTAGAATGAAGACTCTTAAAATGGGCCCCTTAGATCCCCGAGCATACAGTATGCAGGACTAAGAAGTGATACTGGGATAAAGGGATTTTTATGGATCTGAGACAGAAGAAAGACATTAAACAGGGGGAACTAGAGGTGAATAAGAAAGATTTGCTTCCTTTAAAGAAAATGAGAGCTTAATCAGTGATTGTCAGAGTCTGGTTGGAGTTTGCTAACTTCTTAGAAATGTTACAAGAGATAAAAGAACAGTTGTCCATAGGCAACCTGTGATAATTTCCCTTCTCTTTTATAATACAGTTCTGCTTGGAGCATGGTTTTGCAAGTAATTCCCTGGGGCAACAACTTTTTCACATCTCTCAGAGCATATCAAGGCTAAGACTTCTGGCAGGAAAATAATGAATTTCTATAATTGAATTAAGGACTAGTTATGACCAGTGATTGTGGAAGCAGAAAAGTGACAGCTTTAGAGAATTCATGGAACCTATTTGTCACATATAGAATGAGATCTATGATAAAAGAAGGGAAAGTCTTAAAGTTTACCCTTTTCTATCTTCATTTGTTAACACCTTTAGGAGTAACTCTGTCAGCAATGGGCAGCTCATGCAGTCTATTCTGCTCTTGTAAGAGGCAAGTTTTTTAATAAATTTTTTATTCTCATATATTGTGTTGGTTTGAGTGATGAATATTCTCCATAATCTCAGGCACTTGAATATTGGGTTACCAGTTATGGCACTATTTTGGGAATATAAGGATGTGTGGGCTTGTTACATGAAGTTTGTCACTGGAGATGGTCTTTTGAGAGAAAAAAGAATCAGACCACTTCATGTTTGTTCTGTTTCATTTTTCTTGTTCGAGATGTGACCCCTCAACTTCCTGCAGTTACTACCATGCCTTTGGCTAACCATAATGGATTCTAATACTCGGGAACTATAAGCTGAATTATATTCTTTCTTCTATAAATTTGCTTGTATATAGTATTTTATCACAAGAATAGAAGAAGAGGAAATATATTAATTGGAAACTTTATCTTTGCTGGGAAGAATATGAACAGTTTGCTGTAATTATAAATTAATTCATTGTCCTATGGAGAGTTTACTGTATATTGCTTTTGAATTACAACTTATTTCCAAATACCTACTAAAGCAGTGTGGCTCAACAGTTAAATTGAGAGGGCTTGTGGAAGTCAGTTGATCCATAGGTTTTTAGCTAATGTAGCACTATGGACCCAAATGGTTTCCCATGCTTAATTTCTTGAGGGCTAGTCTTGTGTATTGTATACTTGGATACTGCTTTTTAGTCCAAGCATCTATCTACAGTACAGAAGATGGCATGGTCAAACATCTCCAATATCAGTGTTTGGTAAAAATTGTTTTCCATCATCTCTGATTGGTCAAGAAAAGAACTGATTCAGCTTATGACAGGGCAGAGGAGATAGGAAAGCTGAATTCCAGATTTAAGCTGGGGATCCCAGGTAAAGAGAAGAAAGGGACAGACTACAAGAAAGAATGTAGAAAGGCCATGTAGGGAGACCAGGTGCATTTGCCATGAGGTCACAGTGAGAGAAGCATGAGGACACACATGGACCAGAGTGAGCCAGGAGAAGAACAGATTGGCAAAAAATATCCTGCAGCTATTTTAGAACAATAAAGTCATAATATCCCTGCCCCCCCTCAACAACTAGTTCATTTTCCAAGGCACAGAATGTATTGAATAGATGTGCTTAGGAATTGGCTGAATAATCACAGTTGTGGGTGAGATTTGTGTGACAATTTGACAAAAGTTATTGCCATCAAAGGGGAAGGAGGCTCAGTTGAGGAAAGGTCACCATGAAATACAGATATAAGGCATTTTCTTAATTAGTGATCAATGGCAAAAGCCCCAGCCCATGATGGGTGATGCCATCACTGTACTGATGCCTTTGGTTGTATAAGAAAGGAGGCTGAGTAAGGCATGGGAATCAATACAGTAAGCAGCACTCCATCCAGGGCATCTGTATTAGCTCCTGTCTCTAGCTCCAGCCCTGCTTGAGTTCCTGTCCTGACTTCCTGAAGTGATGGACTATGGTCTGGAGTATAAGCCAAATAGCCTCTTTCATCTCTAATTTGCTATTTGGTCATGGTGTTTGGTCATTGGTGGTTTGTTATGAAGAGACAGCATAACTGGCAAATCTCCCAAAGGCAAACACTAAATTGTGTCTGGCTTACCATTTCAGAGGATTAATCCATTATTATGGATGAAAGCATGGCAGTGTCCATGCAGACATGATGCTTTAGACTGAGTTGAGAGTTATACACCTAAGAAATTAGCGGTGATTAAGAAGATACCAGCATCATTGAGGTGACATCTTCTGGGAAGT
>NC_034613.1:106862146-106905324 GCF_900095145.1 Mus pahari | reverse complement strand
CCCGCTTGAGTCCTGCATCCTTTGGTGATCAACAGCAGTATGGAAATGTAAGCCAAATAAACCCTTTCCTCCCCAACTTGCTTCTTAGTCATGATGTTTGTGCAGGAATAGAAACCCTGACTAAGACAGTCAGGGCCATTGTATATTTTCATTTAAGATTCTATGGTTTGGTTAGCAGGGGCTGAATAATCAGGCATTATTATCAAGCTAGCAGAACTACTGAAGAGAAACTTTTACATTAATGAGTCAGATGTTTCTGGTTAGCTAGAACTAAGAAATTATGAGTGATTAAGAATAGACCAGCATAACAAAGGTAAATTCCTCTGGGATGTGTTTTCTGAGAGCACAGAGAAGCTGTGTACCAGTGGGAGTCAAGGTTGTACCTGGTGCTGGAATCCAGGTATGGTGTCTTAGTTAGGATTTTACTGCTGTGAAGAGATACCATGTTCAAAGAAACCCTTTTTTAAAATTATTTTATTTATTTACATTCCAGCCATCGCCCCTCAACTCTCCTGCCACAGTTCCTCATCCCCTTCCTCCTCCTCCTTGCCTCCAATGTGGTTCTCCCCACAGCAGGCCTCCCATTTCCCTGTGACCTCAAGTTTCTCAAGGATTAGCTACATTGTCCTGATCCACTGGATGGTTGACAGGGACAGGGGAATTTCCTGGAAGAGAATGGGGGACAAGAAATGCATAGAATGGACAGAAAATCAGGAGGTCTAATCAAGCTGACAATTTTTCTTGTTCCCACACAGGTTATATACTCATATAAGCAGGATATGGGATAAGGGGGTGGAGGGGGTCACTTTGTTTCTAGGAAAATGCACCTGTTCCCAAAAGCAGGATATTTGCTGGGTAAAAAGTTCGGCAGTAATTACAGAACAGAATAGTTGGCCAGGTACCTGTCCACAAGATCTATAGCTATTTGCTCTCAACTGGGGGTTGTACTTTCCCACAGAGGCCAGGTGTTCTCAACTGGGCTAGTGCTCTCCCACAGAGTACAGAACTTTGTGTCAGTAAGCACTTATGGTTGCCAAGGCAGTTAATGTTCAAATAAGGTTGCTCCCAACACCTCCCCCATTTTCTTTGTGTAGAAGGACCATGGCAATTTTAATCTTTGCCAAGGCAGGAATATAGGCCTGACCTCTAGTGACTAAAGGGGACCTTGTAATGACTCTAGTCCTCCTGGTGTTATCCAGTGAGGCATGAGGGCCATACCCATACTCCATACTGATGTCTTTTTCCTGGAGAGGGTATAGTTTAGACATCAACCCCTATGCAACCAGGCTTGTCCCTCAGATAACCCAGAAATATATTTTTAGTTTTTGCTTTATTTTCCCTTGCAGTGCTTTGCCTTAATGCCCAAGCAAAAATTTAATTCACCAGTCAGAGTTGGTTCTGGGTGTCCCAACTCTACTTGGTCTGAGGGCGGAAGTCCCCTTTTTTGGGTTGGGTGGAAATGGGTTTTGGGAACACCCTGGATGGAATATCAATCCCATCTTGAATCTCTTGGTCCTCCTTACCTTACTTATGATAATGCACCTGGATAGGTTTTGCTGACAAATCATCTATCTGACATTAAAGTTGTTAAGTCGGGTAAGTGCGCATGAGACAAATGAAATAAACAAAAACAACCCAACTAACAGGCCTAAAATGGAAGGAAGTAGGGTTGACAACCACAGAGAGGTTCAAAATCAATTTTTATACCAGCTTTCTTCTTTCTCTCTCTTTTTCTGTCATTTCTCTAGGTCTTCTCTGACTTTTCTAATGCTCTCTTTAACCATTCCTATCTTGTCTACATAAAAGCAACATTCTTCCTTAAGAGCTGCACACAGCCCTCCCTGCAGTAAAAAGAGTAGATCAAGTCCTCTGCAGTTTTGGAGGATGACTTCAGCTAAGGAGGAGAGGGAATCAGAGAGGTCATCGATGCCTTGTTGGAGACGTTGGGCATCTTTATCAATGGTGACACTGAGGTCTTGATACCTGGACTTGGAGAGAACATATGATGAAATGCCAGTCCCTGCACCCAGGGCACCAAGTCCCAGGGCGACTGAAATAGTGATGGCAATTAGGGGCTCTCTTCATTGGTAGACCAGTGAAGCAGAAGAATCAGTGGACTGATCCCACAAATGAAAAAATTCTTCTGAATGATAATAAATCAATCGAGAAACCAATTGTACAAGAATGCAAAAATCAGAATTTTCTGCAGAAAAGGCACTGGCTGAGAAGCAGAGGGTGAGGCCATCAAAGCAAACCCACCAGGTATCATTTGGAGGAACTGATTACTAGCTACTAATATCAGGTACAAGGGTAATATTACTGAGGTGGGCATACTGTGAAGGGGGTGTATTAGAAGTGACATAGAGGCACAGTCCTGAGACCTGAGAGAGGGATAAACCATTCCACTCTCCAGGTTGCCAGTGGCAATGGTGGGAGTTATTTGTAGGGGTAAAATGGCCATGAATAGCACTGCCTTCATATAAAGGTGGTTGGCAATGGTAACACAGTCAACAGTCATCAACAAGGTTAGGGGAGGTGGCATTAAGTTTAAGGAAGGTTTGATTCACTAAGGTGAGGATAAGGTTCTTGGTCTGAATGGAGAGGGGAGGATTAGCTATGGGAGCAAGGGAAGTTTTTGAGGTAAAAGTATGACCATTTCTGTAAAAGGTGGAAGGTCAGGTTTTTGGGGTAGCTGCAGCTAGGGGTGGAAAACAGGGTTGGGACCAATAGGAACTGGCAATTTGGCATGAACGGGTTCTTTAAGGAGCTTGATGGAAAAGGTGAGGCCAGTATCTGTGCCTGATTGATAAAGGCGGAGACCACATGAGAATCCCTGCACCCAATCTTTGGACTTAGCATGGTCTTTAAATGTAATGGACAAGGGGAGGCACCAACCCAAGGCAACATGATTAGAATTTTTACAGAGAGGATTGGTATTTAAAGAATTCTGGGGGTGTAAAAAATTCCAGGAGACAATAATATAATCCCAGGAAGAAGTAGGATTCCAATAGGATGCTTCCAAGGTCTCACAACCCCAGTTGGCAAAATAAAAATCAGCTTTGCCACTACACTTATGATGGAAAGCATGGCCATGATTTTGCCCTTATCAAACATAAAAATCTGTATGTTTAAGTAAGGTTCACTTAATGGAATTATTGTGGCCAGGTTTAACTGACCAATAAACCAAAATCCAAAAATTATGAGGATAAAAACTCTGGATATTGGGCATATTATCTTCTGGGGTTTTATATAAATCTAACTGGTATTCAAGAATCCAAGGGGGCACTGCTTTATGTGCTAGTTTATAAAGATCAGGGGTAAGGCTGCTTGGCCAACAAATATTGGTGGAAGTCTTAGAAATGGACCAGACAAAATCTTTTTTCTCTGAGAGGACCACCGAAGTGTAATTTCAAGGGATTTTATTGTTAGGAGATTTGGGTGGAGGCAATTGAATGTTGATGATCATTCTGGTCAGCCACAGAATCATGAGTAGGATTATGAGTATCATCATTTGGATCAGCATCTGGAAAAGAAATGAGATTTTTCTCAGGAGGAGACAGTCACTCCATTCTGGACAAAGGCAGGTTAACACTATTATCCTCTCTTGTAACTATTTTGGGCCAGCAATCTCTGTCATAGATGCAAGCAGACCCTAATCCCCAAGTAAGGACAGGATCTTGTCCTTTCCATTGTCCAGTTAGGAGATCTTGCCATCATACTAATAAATGAGAATCTTGTGATTTAGGATGCCACAGGCAATTAGCTGCTGACCTGACTTCATTATCCAGGGTCAAAAAGTTAAGAACAAAAAAAGCATGATTGAGCATGTTTCGAGGCATCAAGGGGGAATAAGCATCTGTAACTTCAGTCAAGCACTGAAGCATATTTTTTAAAGTCTGATGGGTTCATTCTATGATGCCCTGGCCCTGAGGAGTATAAGGAACACCAGTGACATGTTTGATGTCAAACTGGGAACAAAACTGTTGGAACTTGGTTCCTGTATAACCGGGGCCATTGTCAGTTTTAATAATCTGTGGTTTTCCTATGACAGCCATGCACTACAGAGTAAGGGTTATCACATCATGTGATGCCTCTACAGAAAGGGGAGGCACTTGTATAAATCCACTATAGGTATCAACTGTGACATGCACATATTTTAACCTTCCAAAGGAGGGAAAATGAGTAACATCCATCTTCCATTGATCATTAGGGATGAGTCCCCTATAGTTGGCTCCTAGATGAGGAATCAGTAGCAGAGTGGCACATCCACCACAACACTTAACAATTTCTCTTTCTTGATTTCTAGAGATCTTGAACATTTGGCACAAATTAGAAGCATTTAAATAATGTAAAGCATGAGCACATTTAGCCAAATCTATAGAATCAAGTAAGGCAGGGAATGCTGCCTGAGTGGCCCAATCGGACAGAGCATTTTCCTGTGACAGAGGACCACAAGGCCAGAAGGAATCCTCAAGTGTCCCACAAATACTTCATGATTTAATAATTAGGTGTTGGGTACTAAATATAAAGGGGGCTCTGGGGAAGAGAGAGAGGAAAGACCCACACCCTGCCAGAGTTTTACCTATGCTCTGGTCAAGAGGGTGTGGGAGGGCTGCCATATGCTTTCCACTCAGCCCTGGGTGGGCATTCAAGCCTTTGACCCACTCTTCAGGGGGTGGCCAAGGGTCAGCCCTACCTGGGAACACAGAAGCTACTTTCCTAAAGCCCTGAGGTATAGGAGAGAGGGATGAAGGAAGAGAGTTTCTCAACACCAGCAAGAGTGAGTGCAGTGGATCTTGCCTGGAGCACAGTAAGGCCTTCCATTGGGATATTAGAAATGACTCATTAAGAGAATGCCTATCCCATCCTCCAAGCACAGTGGGCCTTGATGACCAGAGACATTCTATTATTTTAGAGCTTTATTGTAGAAAGGCAGGGAGAAAGAGAGAAGGTAGAGAGAGAGAGAGAGAGAGAGAGAGAGAGAGAGAGAGAGAGGGCTAGAGAAAAAGAGAGTAAGAGGGAGAGAGGAGAGGGGAGGAGAGAAGAGGAGACAGATGAGGAGAAGACAAAGAGAGAGGAGAGAGAAGTGAGAGAGGAGAGAAGACAAAGGGAAGAGTGTGGAGTAAGAGCGAGGTGAGGCCAAGCAGCCCCTTTTAAAGTATGCTGTCTTATCTTACTGCTGTATTATCTTACTGTTGCTAGGTAACTGGGGAGGAGTTTAGCCTGAAGTTAAGAAGCCTGGGACATTGCCTACCTGACTTCTAGTCATGCTTCTCTTGTGGGGGCTGTGGGAGGCGGTAAATGAGGCAGGATCCAGAGTTCCAGGAGCATGAGGGATTGCCTACCGTGACATGTAGGTGAATTATCACCATTTCGGTGTTCAGCCCTCAACTCAACTGGAGACTAGCCTGTCTGTGCATAGCCCAGTGCCTCACAATTAAGGGTTGAATCTCCATAAATAATTTGGAAGCAGTAGAAGCAGGTTTAACATGTGGAACTGTCTCTAAGACAGGAATAGAGTGGGCCATGTAGGCACTGTCGGTATAAAAATTAAATGGGGTCATTGATAACATTTGAAAACCTGAAGAATTGCAAACAATTCTACCAGCTGGGCAGAGGACTATGGGGACTGCACTGAAATAACCCAATCTTGTACAATATAGGCAGCTTTGCCTGTTGAGTAACCATCTGTAAAAACCAAGGTGCTTTCAAGGAGTGGAGTCTTGGTGGTGATTTGGGGAAAGTCAAGGAAAGTATCTTTACAAATTGTATAAGTGGGTCACTTGGATAATGATTGTCTATGGTACCTGCAAAGGAGGCACAGGCTGTGATCCAATCATCATTAGATTAAAAAAGCCCCCGGGCACCTACCCTGCCAGAGGAGTGGTGTCCGCCCGGGGGGCTCTCACTGCCTGAGCTGGTGAGGGAGACATCTTTGCTCCGGGTCACCCAGAATCCTGTGTGCACAGTTGAGAGTGCGGACTGCAGAAGCAACACAGGTTCTGGGACAGACCCCATTGCAGGCTCCAGACATCTGGGTTCCTTCCCCACCAGAGGAAAGGTATCCAACAGGGAGGGTTGAGCTGGTGAGGGAGCCATCTTTGCTCCAGATAGCCCAGGCTCCAGTCATTACTGGTGAGAGTGTGGACAGCAGAAGTGACACAGCTTCTGGGACAGATCCCGTTTCAGGCTCCGGACACCGGGGCACGTTCCCTGCCAGAGGAGAGGTGGCCACCCTGGAGGGCTCTGTCTGCCAGAGCAGGTGAAAGAGCCATATTTGTCCAGGGTCCCTCAGAGACTAGTCTTTGCAGGTGAGTGTGCAAACTACAGAGGCGACACATCTTCTGGGATAGGCCCCATTTTGGGCCTATATCTTCAGCCAGGAGGCAGGTCTGAATGCCAGAACTCTGTGCAGATTTTCTGCAAGAGGAGATCTTGCCTGCTGAGAGTACTCTGACCATGGAGACTCAAAAGAAGGCTAGAACCCATGGACTGCTGACAGAGGCTAACAGAATCACAGGAGGAACTAGCTTCAACAAGAACCAACTATAATAACTAACGCCAGAGATTACCAAATGAAGAAAGGCAAACATAAGAATCTTACTAACAGAAACCAAGGCCACTAAACATCATCAGAATCAAGCACTCCAACTTCAACCAGTCCTGGATGCCCCAACACACCAGAAAAGCAAAACTCAGATTTAAAGACATATCTCATGATGGTAGTAGAAGATTTTAAGAAGTGCATTAATAACTCACTTAAAGTAACACAGGAGAAAACTGCTAAACAGGTAAAAATCCTTAAAGAACAACAGGAAAACACAGCTAAACAAATAGAAGACCTTAAAGAAGAAACACAAAAAATCCCTTAAAGAATTATAGGAAAAGACAACCAAATAGGAGATGGAATTGAACAAAACCATCCAAGACCTAAAAAGTGATGTGGAAAAAATAAAAAACAAACAAATAAAAACAACAACAAAAAATAGTGAAAACTCTGGAGATAGAAACCCTAGGAAAGAAATCAGGAACCATAGATGCCAATATCAACAACAGAATACAAGAGATGGAAGAGAGAATTTCGGGTACAAAAGATTCCATAGGGAAAATGGGCACAACAATCAAAGGAAAAATCAAAATGCAAAAAGATCCTTACTCAAAACATCCAGGCAATACAGGACACAATGAGGAGACCAAGCCTATGAACAATAGGAGTAGATGAGAATGAAGATTTTCAAATTAAAGGCCCAGCAAATATCTTCAAAAAAATTATAGAAGAAAACATCCCGAACCTAAAGAAAGAGATGTCCATGAACATACAAGAAGGCTACAGAACTCCTAATAGACTGGGCCAGAAAAGAAATTCCTCCTGACACAAAATAATCAGAACAAAAAAATACACTAAATAAAGATAGAATATTAAAAGCAGTAAGGGAAAAGTGTCAAGTAACATATAAAGGCAGGCCTATTCGAATTATCCCAGAATTCTCACCTGAGATTCTGCAAGCCAGAAGATCCTGGAAAGATGTTATGCATACCCCAAGAGAACATAAATGAGAGCCCAGGTTACTATACCCAGCAAATCTCTCAATTATCACAGATGGACAAACCAAAGTATTCCATGATAAAACCAAATTCACACAGTATCTATCCATGAATATAGGGAAAACACCAAAATAAGCACAGAAAATACACCCTAGAAAAAGTAAGAAGGTAATCCTTCAACAAACCTGAAAGAAGATAGCCAGAAGAACAGAATCCCAACTTTAACAAAAAAATAAAATAAAAGGAAGCAATTAAGTTTCTTTACTTTCTCTTAACATCAATGGACTCCTTTCCCCAAGAAAAAGACATAGACTAATAGACTAGCTACACAAACAGGACCCAACATTTTGCTACTTACAGGAAACCCACCTCAGGGAAAAAGACAGACACTAAGTACCTCAGAGTGAAAGGCTGGAAAACAGTTTTCCAAGCAAATGGTCTGTATTAGTCAGGGATCTCTAGAGTCACAGAACTTACAAATATGCTCTATATAGTAAAGGAATTTTTGATGATTAGAGTCTGCAGTCCAAATCCCAACAATGGTTCAGTAGTAGCTGTGAATTGAGGTCCAAGGATCTAGCAGTTGCTGAGTCTCACAGGGAAAGAGGGCGAAAGAGCAAGAGCTAGACTCCCTTCTTCCAATGTCCTTATATGGTCTCAAGCAGAAGGTGTAGTCCAGATTAAAGGTGTATGCTACCACACCCAGATGACCTTGAACTCAGAGATATCCCTGTCTTAAACTTCTGGATTCAATCACCACTGTGTATCAAGATCTCCATACCAAGATCCAGATCAGAAAATTCTGTCTCCCCGCCTCCAGATTAGGTTCACTGGTGAGCCTTCCAATTNTGGATTGTAGTTCATTTCAAATATAGTCAAGTTGACAACCAGGAATAGCCACTACATGGTCCAAAGAAACAAGCTGGGGTAGCCATTCTAATATCAAATAAAATTGACTTCCAAACCAAACTTTTCAAAAAAGTAAAGGAGGAGCACTTCATACTCATCAAAGGTAAAATCTACCAAGAGTAACTCTCAATTCTGAATATCTATGCTNCAAATACAAGAGCAGTCACATTCATTAAAGAAACATTAGTAAAGCTCAAAGCACACATTGCACCTCACACAATAATAGTGGGATATTTCAACACCTCACTCTCACCAAAGGACAGATCCTAGAAACAGAACCGAAACAGAGACACATGGACACTTACAGAAGCTATGAAACAAATGGATTTAATAGATATCTACAGAACATTTTTTCCTAAAAACAAAAGGATATACCTTCTTCTCAGCACCACATGGTACTTCCTCCCAAATTAACCATATAATTGATCACAAAATAGGTCTCCACAGATACAAAAATATTGAAATTATCCCATGCATTCTATCAGATCACCACTGACTATGGCTGATCTTCACTAACAGCATAAATAATAGAATGACAACATTCACATGGAAACTCAATATCACTCTACTCAATGACTCCTTGGTCAAGGATGAAATAAAGAAAGAAATTAAAGACCTTTTAAGGTTTAATGAAAATGAAGCCACAACATACCCAAACATGGGACACAATGAAGGCAGTCCTAAGAGGAAAACTCATAGCCCTGAGGGCCTCCAAATAGAAAATAGAGAAATCATACACTAGCAGCCTGACAGCACACCTAGAAGCCCTAGACATAAAGGAAGCAAATTCACCCAAGGGCAGGAAATAATCAAATTAAAGCCTGAAATCAATCAAGTGGAAGCAAAAAGAACTATACAAAGAATCAACCAAACCAGGAGCTAGGTCTTTGAGAAAATCAACAAGATAGATAAACCCTTATCAAGACTAACTAGAGGGCACAGGGACAGTGTTCTAATTAACAAAATCAGAAATGAAAAAGGAGACATAACAACGGATCCTGTGGAAATCCAAAACATCATCAGATCCTACTATAAAAGGCTATGCTCAAGAAAACTGGAAAACCTGGATGAAATGGACAAATTCCTAGAGAGATACCAGGTACCAAAGTTAAATCAGGANCAGATTNATGANCTNAACAGTCCNATNTCNNCTAANGAAATAGAAGNNGTCATNAATAGTCTCCNAACCAAAAAAAGCCCAGGACCAGATGNGTTTAGTGCAGAGTTCTATCAGACCTTCAAAGAAGACCTAATTCCAACTCTCCTCAAACTATTCCACAAAATAGAAATAGAATGTACTCTACCCGATTAGTTCTATGAAGGCACAATTGCTCTGATACCTAAACCAAACAAAGATCCAACAAAGAAAGACAACTTCAGACCAATTTCCCCTATGAATATTGATGCAAAAATATTCAATAAAATCCTCGCAAACCGAATCCAAGAACATATCAAAATTATCATCCATCATGACCAAGTAGGCTTCATCCCAGGAATGCAGGGATGGTTTAATATACAGAAATCCATCAATGTAATCCACTATATAAACAAACTCAAAGACAAAAACCACATGATCATCTCATTGGATGCTGAGAAACATTTGACAAAATCCAGCACCCCTTCATGATAAAAGTCTTGGAAAGATCAGAAATTCAAGGCCCCTACCTAAACATAATAAAAACAATATACAGCAAACCAGTAGCCAACACCAAAGTAAATGGAGAGAAACTCGAAGCAATCCCACTAAAATCAGGGACTAGACAAGGCTGCCCACTTTCTCCCTACCTATTCAATATAGTACTTGAAGTCCTAGCCAGAGCAATTCAACAACAAAAGGAGATCAAGGGGATACAAATTGGTAAGGAAGAAGTCAAAATATCATTATTTGCAGATGATATGATGGTATACAAAAGTGACTCTAAAAGTCAACCAGAGAACTCCTAAATCTATTATACATCTTCAGTGTAGTAGCTGGATATAAAATTAACTGAAATAAATCAGTGTGATCTGGAGTTCCTTTAAGGAAAGTGAAGCTCTTCCCAGAACTATGCCAAATGTATTTGCGTGTAGGAGGCCATATATGCCTGTAGGCATGGCCTGAATGCCTTCCTCGGGGATCAGTATTGTGCTGGAGGTGACACAGAACAATCCTGGGATGATTTTTTGTAGCTCACCAGAGTTGGGCAATGGACTGGGTGTGTGATGATAAATCTATTGGGAGACAAACCCTATTGCCCCAGGGCCTGTCCTGGAGGTGGGGGCCAGAAGTTGCCCCCTCAGGAAGTTTCCTGAATGCTGCACCAGTAAGGGACATCCTTGGCTGTCTGTTTTGGAAATACACGCCTTGGCCCAATGTCGGCTCCTGTGGCAATTGGGGTACAGGGTGGTCAGTGGTGCTCTTGCAGGAGGGGCATCACCCTGGCCTGTGATATGAGGTCTCCTACTCTGGCAGGGATGGGGACATTCTCGCAGAAAATGCCCAAGCTCTTTGAAATTAAAGCAAGTCTTTTGAGANTTACTTAAGCCTGCCCTCTGAAGGGCGGTGCCAATCGCCAAGCTGATGACATGGCTTGCTCTGGCCCCTGGGCAAAGACCGACGTATTCTGCCAGTGACTTAGTTTGATGGTGTTTAAAAATATCTTGGCAGCTGGGCTTTGTGGCGCACGCCTTTAATCCCAGCACTTGGGAGGCAGAGGCAGGCGGATTTCTGAGTTCGAGGCCAGCCTGGTCTAAAAAGTGAGTTCCAGGACAGCCAGGGCTATACAGAGAAACCCTGTCTCGAAAAGCCAAAAAGAAAAAAAAAAAAAAAAGGAGTATCTTGGCAAGTAGGGGTTGGCATTTTCAAAGGCAAGCTGTTTAATAAAGGGGTTTTCAGGCTCTTGGACCCCAAATAACTCTTCAGCCATCTCTGTCAGGTGGTTAATGAAAGAATTATAAGATTTGTCCATGCCCTGCAACACTTTACTGTGTGCAGCAGAGGAGCCCTATTTAGGGGGCAGCTTTTTTCATGCAGCCAAGCATGCCTAACAGTCCTGAGCCACGAGGCCAGGGGAAACGAGCATTTTGGCCTCCCAGGTATTATAAGGTGGTTCACCCAAAATCTTCCTCCAGGTCTCTGACTTAGTTTCTGGTCGCATGCAGTGATTAGTTTTGATTTCTTTTGCCATTTAAGCCACTTCTAATTTCCATAATACAAAGTCACTGCCAGTGAGTATGGCTTGAATGAGCTGTGAAAAATTTTTAGGCATAAGCTATCCCTCTGTAGAGGATTCAAGGAGTGCCAAGGTAAAGGGAGCAGTGGGGCCATAATTAGACACTGCCGCTTTAAGTTTTTCCAGAATCTTAAAATCTAGGGATCCATAATGACAGCAGTGTGGGGCATCATAAGGTCCAACCGCAGGTGCCACAGGGACATCCTCGGTATCCTGTGAGTCGGGCTGAAGCTCATGATCTGTCTCTACCTCTTTCTCATCTGCTCTCTGGCTTTCCTCCAAGTCAGATTTTGGGGACAGGGAATCCCTTGGGACTGACAGCTGCTGGTAGGGACTCTCACAGGACAGCAAATCTAGGCTCATGTGTGTAAGCACATCATAGCATCAGTAATAATGTCAGGCCTTCCTGTCTCTTCATGGGATGGACCCCAAATTTAACCACTCACAGTACAACCAAGGCATATCTTATAAAGACAGCTTTTAATTCAAAGGTTCAAAGGTTCGATCCAGTATCATCAAGGTGGGATCATAGCAGTATTCAGGTAAGCATAATGCAAGAGGAGCTGAGAGTTCTACATCTTCATTTGAAGGACACTAGGAGAGAATATTGTCCTCTAGGTAGCTAGGATAAGGGTATTAAATGTATGCCCAAAGTGACACACCTATTCCACAAGGCCACAACTCCACTCCCTGTGCCAAGCATATTCTAAACACCACACATGGTAATGTGTAAGTCACCCAGGTGGTACTGGTTTAAAGATTGAAGAGGTTAAGCAGAGAAGTTGAGGCTTGGCACCAGGAAGAGAGGCTATAACAGTCTACTGGTGAAAAGTGAAGCCAAGTTACAATTGGAGATTCCAGTACAGTAGAATGATCATCACAAATAGCAGCAGCATTAGAGTAGAGCCAGACAGTTTCTAGAAGATAAGCTGTGTGTACTACAGAGGTCAGAGTTAGAGACGTGGCCTAAGCCTGGAAGATCCTGTATAGATCATAGACATTGGACATTGAGTTATGTTACTTTTGGAGTTTAGTTTGACTTGGTTTAGAATTTGACTCTGGGCTGGTCTCACATGGCCTCAAGGATGAGGTGTTGGTGACCATGGTGATGAGGGCACTGGCAGTGGGGAGATTACAGGGACAGAAGACTGTGAAGTGGGAAGGATTGAATTGGGAGATTGTGGATTCTTTGTCCAGTGTTTTGAGGGCCATCAGACAGAGGGCTGCCCCTGGGCCACATTAAGGAGCTAGTAAGGGCAAGTAGATCAGCCACCACCAGATCTTGGGGGTGCTAGGAGATGGCACTGAGGTAAAGAGAACTAACTGCTCTTCCAGATGACCCAGAATTAAGTCTCAAAACCCATACAGTCACTTATAAGCATGTGTAACTCCAGTTCAGTGATAACTGACACCCTCTTTTAGACACCATAGGCATCAGTAAATTCCTTATGTGTGTAAAAGAATGCTGTTCTGCCTTCCAGCTTCCTTCTGTGCCCAGAGCTGACCCCGTGCAACAGCTCCCTGAACTGATCCTGTGGCACAGTGCTCTATACCTAAATACCTACAGGAAAGAAGTGATCTCCAAAGAGTGCAGACATGGCTGTGAGCACAGGTAAGACCACAACTTCTGCTCTGAGGGTCCTGCCCAAAGATCTAAGGACAAAGGAACCTGAGAAGCAGCCTAAGATGGATCCTTCCAGTTTCCATATGTGCCAAGAGCTGATCCTGTGTAACAGCACTCAGAACTGATCCTATGCCACAGTGCTGCATAGACAAATACCTCCAGGAAAGAACTGATCTCCCAAGAGAGCCTACATGCCTGTGAGCATAGGTAAGACCATCACTTCTGCTCAAATTCATAGCCCAAGAGGGACCCACCCAAAGCCATCAGGACACAGAAACCAAGGAACAGCCAGGGACAGGATGCTTCTGGTTTCCATCTGCACTCTATAGCTAACCCTGTGCCACAGCTCTCTATACACAAACTCCTCCCAGGGAGAACTGGTCTCTCAGAAGTACTGACACACAACATACAGGAGGGACACACCACAGTCAGCGAAAGCAAGACCAGCTAACACCAGGGATGTTACCCTGGATACCCCAACACACTAATTTAAAATAACTAAAGTAAGACTTTAATTTAAAATAACATTTAACTAAATAAGACTCTAATTTAAAATAACATCTCATGATGATGTTAGAGAACTTTAAGAAGGACATAAATAACTCCCTTTTAAAAAAATTACAGGAGAACATGGGTAAACAGCTAGAAACCCTTAAAGAGGAAATGGAAAAATCCCTTAAAGAATTACAGGAAAACACAAGCAAATAGGTGAAGGAATTGAACAAAACCTTCCAGGATTTTAAAATGAAAATAGAAACAATAAAGAAATCAAAAAAGGAGTCAATCCTGAAGATAGAAAACCTAGGAAATAGATCAGGAGTCATAGATGCAAGCATCACCAACAGAATATAGGAGATAGAAGAGAGACTCTTAGAAAGCATTGACACAACAGTTAAAGAAAATGTAAAATGGAAAAAGCTCCTAACCCAAAACATCCAGGACATCAAAGACATAATGAGAAGATGAAACCTAAGGATAATAAGGATAGAAAAGAGTGAAGATTTCCAACTTAAACAACCAGTAAATATCTTCAACAAAATATAGAAGAAAACTTCCCTAACCTAAAGAAAGAGATGTTCATAAACATACAAGAGACCTAGAAAACTCTAAATAGATTGGACCAGAAAATAAATTTTTCCTGTCACATATTAATCAAAACAACAAAGAAAGAATAATAAGAACAGTAAGGGGAAAAAGTCAAGTAACATATAAAGGCAGACCTATCAGAATTACACCAGACTTCTCAACAGAGACTATGAATGCCAGAAGGTCCTAGGCAGAAGTCATGGCGACCCTAAAAGAATACAAATGCCAGCCCAGACACCTATACACAGCCAAACTCGTAATTACCATAGATAGAGTAACCAAGATATTCCATGACAAAACCAAATTTACACAATATCTTTCCACAAATCCAACACTACAAAGGATACAAGATGGAAAAATGCCAACATGAGGAAAACTGCATCCTAGAAAAAGAAAGAAAGTAATCTTCTTTAAACAAACCCAAAAGAAAATAGCCACACAAACATCAAAATAACATCAAAAAGAGAAGGAAGCAACAATCACTATTCCTTAGTATCTCTTAGCATCAATGGACTTAATTCAGCAATAAAAAGACATAGACTAACAGACTGAATTCATAAATAGGACCCAGCATTTTGCTGCATACAGTAAATACACCTCAGTGTCAAAGACAGACACTACCTCAGGATAAAGGGCTGGAAAACAATTTTCCAAGCAAGTGGTACCAAGAAACAAATTGGAGTACTCATTTTAATATAAAATAAAATCAACTTTCAACAAAAAAATAGATATATAAAGGATAAGAAAGGACACTTCATACACATCAAAGGAAAAATCTACCAAGAAGAACTCTCAATTCTGAACATCTGTGCTCTAAATTCAAGGGCACCCATATTCATAAAAGAAACTACTAAAGCTCAAGGAATACATTGCACCACATACAATAATAGTGGGAGACTTCAATACCCCACTCTCAGCAATGGACAGAACATGGAAACATAAAATAAACAGAGACACATGGAAACTAACAGAAGTTATGAACCAAATGAATTCATCAGATATCTATAGAACATTTCATCATAAAACAAAAGAAGATACCTTCTTTTCAGCAATTCATGGTACCTTCTCCAAAATTGACCATATAATCATTCACAAAAAAGGCCTCAACAGATACAAGAAAATTGAAATAATCCCATGCATCCTATCAGATCACCACAGAATAAGGCTGTTTTTCAACAGCAACAAAAACAACAGAATGCTCACATACACATGGAAGCTGAATAATGCCCTACTCAATAATAACTTGATCAAGAAAGAAAGAAAGAAAGAAATTAAGACTTTTTAGAATTTTCTTAAAATGAAGGTATAACATACCCCAAATTATGGGATACAGTAAAAGCAACGCTAAGAAGATAACTCAGGTATGAGTGCCTCAAAACAATACAACAACAACAACAAAAACCAAAACAAGCAAACAAAAAAAGAAAACTGGAGAGATCGTACACTAGTAGCTTAAGGGCATACCTTAAAGCTCTATTAAAAAAAAAAAAAAAAAAAAAACAACCAAGAGGAATAGAAGGTAGGAAATAATCAAACTCGGCTGAAATCAACCAAGTAGAAACAAAAAGAACTATACAAAGAATCAACAAAACCAGGAGCTGTTTTTTTGAGAAAATCAACAAGATAGATAAACCCTTAGCCAGACTACCCAGAAAGCACAGAGATAGTATCCAAATTAACAAAATCAGAAATAAAAAGATTGATATAACAACAGAAACAGAGAAAATTCAAAATATCATCCCGATCCTACTACAAAACCATATTTAACAAAACTAGAAAATCTGGGTTAAATGGAGAGTTTTCTAGACAGTTACCAAATACCAAAGTTAAATCAGGATTAGATAAACCATCTAAACATCCCAAAACCCCTAAAGAATTAGAAGCAGTCATTAAAAGACTCCCAACCAAAAAACCCCAGGACCAGATGAGTTTAGTGCAGAATTATATCAGATATTCAAAGAAAACCTAATACCAATGCTCTTCAAACTATTGCACAAAAAAGAAAGAAAAGGTACTCTACCCAATTCATTTGATGAAGTCACAGTTACACTGCATATTCTCCCTTGGAGATGGAACGGTTTCTGTCTAATCAGGAACCTGTCGTAATTTCCTTTCATAGAAGACTTTCATAATAGATTTTTCTACTTCTATCATGTTTAATGTTCCAAATATATTTTAAAAACTGGTTGAGTTCATAATACTTTTACCTTCCAAAGATATCATGTATATTTAAGATGTGTTTAACTATTATAAATTATTTTGAATACAAAAAAAAAAAGTATTTGACTCTGCCCTAGTTCTTTCTCTTGAACAAGATTTTATTATTATTATTTTACAGGAGTTCAATATTAGAAAATGACAATTAACTATCAAAATCTTAATCAAGCTGTTGTGTTAGATATGAATTCCTGACTTAAACAGATTACCATATCTTCTAGTTCCTGGTGTGCATGCATTCAATGGCAGCTGCATTTTTTTTCTTAAACTCCTATCACAGTAAAATGAGAATCAAATGAAGAGGAGATTGCAATCATTTTGGACTTGTCTGTAAAATATACACAGATATAAGAGGATGGGATACAATAAGAGTCAAGGTCCTTCTAAAACAATGAACTTTCTAAAAAGCCTATATGTGTGGTACACATAAAGATTTCTCATCCTATTGCATCTTAGGTCTTTTGCTATCAATGAGGACCAATGCTTGTGCTGCTTATTTTATTCTGGAGGCAAAATATACCTTACTTTAGTGTTACTATGGGTGATAGACCAAATTATTTGGAAACATACTAGCTTTGAGTTGTGCCCAGAAGAATAGGCTCATCAGCATGCCCAGGGTGCAATTCAAGTTGCTTTACTACTTTGGCCATATGATACAACAGATTCTGTGGTACTCATATGTCAGACGATCAAGAAGTTATTTGGGACAATTGTGGGGAATTTTTAGGTACATAACTTTAGATTCTGTTTCAATTTTCAGTGAGGTTCTGCCATTATTAGTAGACAACTATTCCTTATTTAATAAATGACTATTTGCTTGCCATTGGAACTAGGAGGAAAGTAAACAATGGTTAATGAACTATGAAGTTACCTTCGACTCATGCTGTCAATCATAAGCTAGGTGCTATCTGACCTGTCAAGAAATAAATGTATATGTACAGAGTAGCAATTCTTCATGAATTTCTAGAGGTATCTATGTACATTTTCAGGCTTGAGTTAGTCTTGAGGGCATAGCCAAGTTACATAATGGTGTTGCTCAAACCTTTATATTCCCTACTACTATTATAAGACCTGACACACTTACTCTACTCAAGCATGTACTTACAGTGTAGTATGCCCTATAATTGGTTTACTGAGGAAGAGAAGACTAAGTCTTTGTTTTCTGGTGGTTCAGAATGTATCTCATCGATGTGGGCAGCTGTGTCACTATATAGCCACATTCTGGTACAAACCTGAAGGATAATGATAAAGATATCTTCATAGCATATAGTATCTTGGATAGTGCATATGGTCATACATTTTCATTGGAATAAATAATTTTCAAATTTACTGTTATATAATGATTCCTCAGATAAAGTCAATATTTTATCTGAGTAATATCAGACTTGGGGTATGATTAAAGAATTACTGAGAAAGACATTTGTAGAAAAAAATATATAGACTCATCACTACTGATGATCAAATTACATGAAGATGCTTGTGACCCATGCAGATATGTTCATCAAAAGGTGACTTAAGCAGCAGAGGTATTCAATAGTTAATTAGGTAACATGGCCCATTCTATATGCAGTCAACCTATTTTCCTGCCACTATCCAGGGCCGATGGACAAAGTGGCAATGATTGACAAGATGGAGGCTATACATAGAGTCAGCAACATGGTTGTTCACTCACCAAGACTGACTTGTCAAAGATTTCTGTTTTATTTCATATCTGTCATGGCCAGAGTATAATATAGAGCACTCAATATGGCAAATTTCCATGGCATGACTAGGGAGTAGCCAGGTATTAGGTTGTCTACATTCAGTGACGTACATCATGGAAAAGGCCATCTGTTGTTCTTACTGGCATAGTTATTCTGTTTATGGATTTACCTTTTCTGCCTTCTATTAAAAATTACCATCTCTTGGTTCACAGAACCCTTTACCCACCACTGGAGTATTCCACACAGAATCACTTCTGACCAAAACAGACACTTCCTGAAAAAAACTGAAAAATTGGGACCATGATTATATTCCCAACCACCCAGAGGCAGCTGATTTGTTTGAAAAATGACATGGCCTTTTAATGATAATTGTTATATAGTGAAAATAATATCAACTAACTAGACCACCCAGAGCTCCCAGAGACTAAACCATCAGCCAAAGAGTACACATGGAGGGACCCATGGCTCCAAATACATATGTAGAAGAGGATGGTCTTATCTGACATTAAGGATAGGGTAGGAGGTTTGATGCCACATTGTAGGGAGAAGCTAAAGGGGTGACGCAGGAGGGGGTGAGTGGGTGGAGGAGCACCCTCATAGAGACAAGGGGGAGGTATGAGAGAGGGGAGAGGATGGGGGGCTAGTGGAAGGGTAACTTGGAATGGAGATATTATTTGAAATGCAAATGAATAAAATGATTAATAGAAAAAGACAATTATATTGACAAGTTGCATAGCTAGGAGAATTAGAGGATTTTTCTCCAGAAGGCAGTATATACTTTGAATAAGTGCCAGACATGTGGTGCTTTTTTCTTCTTTAACCAATATTGACAGTTCTAGAAATCAGTGGTTAGAAATAGAAATAATTCCACTTATTATCACTTCTAGTGGCCCACTTCAAAATGATTTTAATGTTCCTGTGTCCATATGTTTGCTAGTCTAAAACATTTTGTTGCATAGGGGAAGAGGTTTTTTTTTTTTTCCCCAGCAAGAGATATAACAAATATCTCATTCAACTGAAATAAAATATTTTACCATTGTCAGTTTGAGATGCTGATACCCTGAGTCAAGAAAGGAATAATATAATTAAGAGGTATGATTGATCCACTGTATCAAGGAGAAACTTCACTGCTTCATAAAAATGGGGGTAGAATGATTTCTGGAGCAGATCTTTTAGAGCATGCTAACATGATTCATTGTCCTGTGTTTAAGGTGAATGGGAAACTGTAACAACCCATTCCAGTCAGGATGACAAAGATTCACTCTTCAGTAATGAAGTTCCTTTTTCCTTCCATGCAAAGACCAAAGGCCCAATGAAGAGCTTGCTGAAGTTAGAGGAAACATAAAGTTGATTGTAGAGAACGATAGTTATAAATTTCAGCAAAGTTCATGTGACTAGTTGGAGAAATTAGGATTATAAGTAATGCAAATTTTTCTTTCCTATTTTATTAATAACAACTTTCCACCTATGTGCAATATATTAAGATAATATTTTTTTTTCATTTCCTAATCATGCAATGTAATGCCAATTGATGTAACAGTAGCTAACTCTTTTAAATATATATTATCATATTTGTTATGAGATTCTAAAAGACTATGTAGTCCTTATGGAACTCTATTACATACTCTAAAAATAAGTACTGTGTTTATGGTTATATATTCTTTATTTCCTTTTCTTCTTATTCGTATATGCAATGGTATGCATTCTGAGATGTTTTCAGATTTTAAAATTCTTCATTGAAGGTAAATATAATATTTACATTTTAGACTTTACTCACATACACTTGACATTTTCTATATACTCTCTTAGTTTGGATTCTTTCCAGAGAAGGTTTTCTGTACTAACATGTAAATACATTTGTTCTTATTTCTATTATGTATTTATTTAAAGCTTTATAACACTGATTTGTCCCTTTCCGGCACTGGTAGCTTTCTGCCATGTGGCTGGGCCTGCTCTTTGTGAGGTCATCCTCCCTCAAAATTCACTTGTGATGGAAACCTTCATGTACACCCAGTAAAGCCAAGCTTAGTTCAGTCTGGTTGTTCATCCATTACAGGTAAGATACTTGCGAATATTTTTCAGGGGGTGGTGAAAAGTTCTGTTTCTTTTACTTTTAAGAGTTGCAGTAGAATATATGGGTTTGAGACAACTGTTTAATTCTTGTTTTTTGAATATAGTCTTGATTATATTTCATTGTAATTGGTTGTTCTCTTTCTCAATAGTGTCACATGCCTACTTCTGACTCTAATTACTATTTCTACATTAATCTTTACTTATCTCTTTCCTAACAATATATTGAGCAAACAGTTAAGAGAATTTGTTGTTTTCTGTTGGTGTTAAGATTTGGTATCCTAAATGAAACTCACTGGGGGAGCATGTGAACTTGGTAGCCATCTCAGTGTTGTTTTTCATCGTCAAGTCATAACCTTTCATACTCATACTTTTTGCCAGGTTTCTTCATGTAACAGGCTTTCTTGAATGACATGCCTATTGGGTTCTTTTCTTAGAATTTCATATTCTTGAGTCTGTGTATACATCCAGTATTGATCTAGGTCAACCTTAGTACTATGTAACTGTAAATTACTATACTGTACAGTCAGATTCCTCATGCTCTTCAGTTGTCCTGCAAATCTTGTTAGCCTCAAGGCTTCAGATCTAGCTTAGACCCATAAGAAGGAACTGTAAATGTTTTATAAGAATTTAGGAACTCAAGTGGCTTTCTTGCTTTATACTCAATACTTGACTATTATGAAAGATTTTACTGGTTATTATAAATAAGGCTGCTATGAACATAGTAGAGCATGTGTCCTTATTACCAGTTGGAACATCTTCTGGGTATATGCCCAGAAGAGGTATTGTTGGATCTTCCTGTAGTACGATGTCCAATTTTCTGAGGAACCGCCAGACTGATTTCCAGAGTGGTTGTACCAGCTTGCAATCCCACCAGCAAAGGAGGAGTGTTCCTTTTTCCCCACATCCTTGCCAGTATCTGCCGTCACCTGAAGTTTTGATCTTAGCCATTCGGACTGGTTTGAGATGGAATCTCAGGGTCGTTTTGATTTGCATTTCCCTGATGACTAAGGATTTTGAACATTTTTTCAGGTGTTTCTCAGCCATTCAGTATTCCTCAGTTGAGAATTCTTTGTTTAACTCTGCATCACATATTTTAATGGGGTTATTTGAATATCTGGGGTCCACCTTCTGGAGCTCTTTGCATATATTGGATATTAGTCCCCTATCAGATTTAGGATTGGTAAAAATCCTTTCCCAATCTGTTGGTGGCCTTTTTGTCTTGTTCACAGTGTCTTTTGTCTTACAGAAGCTTTGCAATTTTATGAGGTCCCATTTGTCAAGTCTTGATTTTAGAGCACAAGCCATTGCTGTTCTGTTTAAGAATTTTTCCCCTGTGCCCATATCTTCAAGGCTTTTCCCCACTTTCTCCTCTATCAATTCCAGAGTCTCTGGTTTTATGTGGAGGTCATTGATCCACTTACACTTGAGCTTTGTATGACCCTCAACAGAGGAATGGATACAGAAAATATGGTACATACATATAATGGAGTACTACTCAGCTATTAAAAACAATGAATTTATGAAATTCTTGAGCGAATGCATATATCTAGAGGATATCACCCTTAGTGAGGTAACCCAATCACAAAAGAAGTTACTAGATATGCACTCACAGATAAGTGAATATTAGTCCAGAAACTTAGAATACCCAAGATATAATATGCAAAACACAAGAAAAGCAAGAAGAAGGAAGACCAACCTATGGATACATAATTCCTCCTTAGAATAGTGAATCAAATACCCATGAAAGGAGTTACAGAGAAAATTTGGTGCTAAGATGAAAGGATGGACTGTCCAGAGACTACCCCAGGTGGGTGATCTATCCCATCATCAGTCACCAAACCCAGACACTATTCATATGCCAGCAAGATTTTGCTGAAGTGACCCTGATATAGCTGTCTCGTATGAGGCTATGCCAGTGCCTGGCAAATACAGAAGTGGATGCTCACAATCATCTATAGGATGGAACATAGGGCCCCCAATGGAGGAGCTAGAGAAAAAACCCAAGGTGCTGAAGGTGTCTGCAAACTTATAGATGGAACAACAATATAAACTAACCAGTATCCCCTGAGCTTGTGTCTCTAGCTGCAAATTTAGCAGAAGATGGTCTAGTCGGCCATCATTGGGAAGAGAGGTCCCTAGGTCTTGCAAACTTTATATACCCCAGTACAGGGGATTTCCAGGGTCAAAAAGTGGGAGTGGGTGGGTAGGGGAGCAAGGCAGTGGGAGGGTATAGGGAACTTTCGGGATAGTATTTGAAATGTAAATAAAGAAAATAACTAATAAAAAATGAAAAAGAAATATTTTACAAATGTTGTTTACTTGCATTTTCCTTATTCTCTCATAACACATGACAGTGCTTCATTTTAGTCTTCATTTTTATAGTTTTATTTTATCATTTTTTTATAGTTTGCCTGTAGAATGCATTTTGATATATATTTTTAATTCTGTATTTCTTTATTTCTATATTCTGCATATATTTTATTACAAAATACTTTTTACTTAGTTTCTTGTGTACACATTTTTCAATTTATGATTTTGAATTGGTATACTGCACTTACATATATAATTAATATCTGAGCTTCATTCAATCCTAGTATTCAGAGCATGAGTCCAGTTTGGTTAGTCTTTATTCTTCTTTTACTTTTATTTCTTTTTTTGTTTGTTTGTTTTTTTTTTCGAGACAGGGTTTCTCTATATAGCCCTGGTTGTCCTGGAACTCACTTTGTAGACCAGGCTGGCCTCGAACTCAGAAATCCACCTGCCTCTGCCTCCCAAGTGCTGGGATTAAAGGCATGCACCACCATGGCCGTGGTTAGTCTTTCTTAAGGGTAGAACTGATTTTCTTAAAACTAAAAATTGTCCTGGTAAGTCTGTGATAAAATGACTGAATCATCAAAAGTAACAATAATCTCATAACTAATCTAGAACAGGCCATATATTTCCACCTTCAATTTTAAGTTTTGTACACATTTACAAGGCACAGGAGTATACCTTTATATTTTAACTATTTTTGTCCTGATATATATTCTCTTCCTTTGTTGTTATTCATGTTCTATTCTCTGTCCTGAGTATATCATTATATGTATAATTATTATTCATATTAACATTACTATCAGTATTTTATTTTACTATTTTTATTAGTATATCAAAAACTTATTATTATCAAACAAGTGCATTAATATTTATATACAGTTATACATTTTCATCTACACTCAGAGTAAATTAGTCCATTACTATTGTAGCATGAACTAATACCATGTGAATATGTTCAAACTTCGGTTAAGGTTTTTTGTGCCACATCACAAAGTCTCATAAAGTTTCATGTGAATTTTCCTGATACTATATATACAAATTTGTATAGGGCAATGTTTAGAAAATTGTGAGAACTTATATCATATATAATTTGAATCTCAACAGGGTATATTAGAAGAGGAAAAATAGGCTTATAAATTCTGGTGTTGAAATGTACTATATTAAACTATGAGAGGTAAATTTGTTGTCATACAAAAATGATGCTAAAAATGTCCTTGTATCCAATGTGCTAACATATAATGACATAAGTAAAAAATCTTGTAAATATTTGATATATAAAATAAGTATTGTTGTATTAATTAAAATTATCACAGTGATTTAATTAACTTTGAACTAGTATATACAGTATTTTAGAGATAATTTGAGACAAACTGATAACTCATTTCACCATTTACTAGAGAAAAATTCATACACATATACACAAATCTGAACACAGAAGAATGCTCATATGAAGAAATTTATATTTGTTACAAAATTATAAATTCTGAGCTTCATTCAATCCTAGTTTTCAGAGCATGAGTCCAGTTTGGTTAGTCTTTCTTTTTTTTTAAAAAGATTTATTTATTTATTATATGTAAGTGCACTGTAGCTGTCTTCAGACACTCCAGAAGAGGGTGTTAGATCTTGTTATGGATGGTTATGAGCCACCACGTGGTTGCTGGGATTTGAACTCCGGACCTTCGGAAGAGCAATCGGGTGCTCTTACCCACTGAGCCATCTCACCAGCCCTTGGTTAGTCTTTCTTAGTGGGGAGTACTGATTTCCTCAAAACTCAAAATTGTCCTGGTAAGTCTATGATTATATATATATATATATATATATATATATATATATATATATATATATGCTGTGCTGCATTTTATATCAATTTCAGTTTAAGTTTATAGCACGTGTTTAATGAGGGGATAATATTTTTTAATTGGATATTTTCTTTATTTACATTTCAAAAGTAAATTTACATCTATATTTCTTTATTTACACTTCCCAGTTTCACCCCTGAAAATGTGCTATCTTATCCTTCCTCCCCTGCTTCTATGAGGGTGTTACCCCACCCACCTACCCACTCCTGCCTCCCTGCCCTGGTATTCACCTACACTAGGGAATTGAGCCTTTACTGGACCAAGGTTTTTTCCTCACATTGATGCCCAACAAGACCAGAGAGGATAGTATTTTAAATGCTGAAATTCTCTAAGTTTTAGATAATGGATGGCTACCATTTTGTTTTCAGCTTTCACTTCATATTGAGGCAAATCAGCAGTTCCATGAAGCAATCATCTCCAATTGTTTTAGAAACTTAAAAGGTAAGAATATTTTTATTTCATATATGTATTATGAAAGAAACCATTACTGACTGAGCTAAAAGAAAAGTTAAGTTAAAAGATTATATGAAATAACATTTGTCCTTGTTATTGTGCTCAAAACTTATCTCACTGTGAGCAATGTCCAGTACAATCAAAATTATGTCCTGTTATGTAGATCAAACATGGCAATTAAAATATCAATTAGAATTATCTTTCTGCTCTAGATAGCCCTTTCCAGAACCATACTGCACCATAATGCATTTGGAGTCTTCTGCCATTTTGTAAAGGCAAAATATTCCCTATTAAGGGGAAATATTAGGATAAATATAAATTTAAAGTTATTTTACCCTCCTTGGGTGAATGAAAAATATGTAAAAGTTGTTATTAGTTTTTTTTTTTTTCATAAAACAGTACTTCAATAAGAGTTTGGATAACTGCAATATAGTTTCTTTAGTGGTATTTGGGATCAAACAGTAAATAAAAGCTGATGGGGAGATTGATCATCATTAAAGAGGTTTCAAGTAACTTTATGAGCAAAATGGCATATTTTACAAATTATGACCTTATAAATCCAAAAAGTCCTACATGTGTTAACCAATATTTCTTATTGTAACTTAACAAATGAAGGTTCTAAATCATAATCTGGATATATAGTTTTTATAAAGTTAGTTAGCATGTAAAATCTTCTACATAGAACTACTGTGGAAAAATAAGATTGTAAGTTTATATGAGGGATAAAGAAAAGAAGCTCATTTCTACTGGTGTCTGAAGAATCTTTTGTCTAGTAAAATTCTTAGGCGCTAGAGAGAAGCTTTTGTGGTTAAGAACACTTGTTGCTTTTGTCGAAGACTTTGGTTCAATTTCCAGCATCCACGTGGTGGCTAAAAAAAAATCCATCAATATTTTTACAAACTAATATATTGAAAAAAATCAAATCCTTGTCTTATTCCAAATATATGCATTTACAGTTTCCTTTGTCATTGTTTTACTATATATGCGTAAAAATATATAACAAATATTTGCAATATCTCACCCTGTTTAATATTTAAGTTTAATTTTAAATATATGTAAAATTTCTTGCTATAAAATCATAAATTCTTTTACTCAATAATTTGATTACTGATATCTCCTTTGACTGACATGTTAAGTTAATTTTGTTTCACCACATAGTCTGTGTGACTATGAAAAGATGAATGTAGCATTCTGAAGATTTTCTTAATGGTAACACTATTTTAGATACAAGCATCTAGAGACAAATGTTTTTTGATTCAATTAGTTATGAGTTTTTCTTCTTAGAATTTTAGCAATAAGGTTTAAGAGTTATGACTTAGTGACATTTAGCATAAAGGTTTATTGGTATTGCTTGCTTGTGTTCACAAGGATTTACATTTGATCACCTATATTACAAATTGTTTAAACTCTAAGGTAAAGAATATGCAGATATGTTATATAGTTACTAAGTGTTTTAAAACTTGATGTTGCCATTTGGCATTTGTGTCACCAGATTCTCTTTTTTGTTAAGTCTAGTCCATTCCTAACAAAGATTGGTTCACTGACAAGTACAATTTACAAACTAGTGTCAAGTATTACCATCATAGGTCCATAGTAGTTGAGACTAAGAATTGTACTAGCAAAACAGTTATTACTTGCTTATATCACAAATAAGATAATGTGTATTTATTTATATTTTTTACCAAAATGAGACAATATGAGTTTTTTCCTTAACTCAATATGCACGCATATCTCTTTCACATTTAGCATTTCTTTTGACTATATAAATTCCAGATTTTCAGTGCCATTTTATATTCAATACATTATTTTATAAATTATTTCTTTGATTTTTTTTATTGTCGTATTAAGATTAATGACCTCCCCCATGCCTGCAAAAAAAAAAAAAAAAAATTCATAGGATTGTTTAGTAGTTAGAACACAACAGAAGTCTTACTAGGCAATACAAATACAATGGACAGAACACTAGCTTAACATAAAGATGTCTGGAAGGAGAAATTGAGAGTAGGAATCACTGATACAGAGTTGAATTTTTCACTTGAAAATAAAAACAGAAATGATAGAGAACAGAATAAATAATAGAGTAGGAACTTTCCTCAGTCTTCTCATCCAGTGATGAGCTCTGTTAAGACAGGATGTTATAGTCAAGATTTGAATATACTTTGAAATAGAAGAGAACATGCATGAATATTGATTTTCAAATATTTGCAGCAGTGTAACCCTCAACACATATCCACACTAGGAGCAATACTGAAAGGACTGAGAGTTCTCTCTCTCTCTCTCTCTCTCTCTCTCTCTCTCTCTCTCTCTCTCTTTCTTATATGTAAATAGGTGCAGATGTATCTATGTGAATATGTATATATGTATTTATGTGTATAACAGTGTAACAATAATAAAAAACATTAAATTAAAGAAGAGGTAATGAATTTGAAAGGGAATGGGAGGCATAAGATGAACTGGAATAAGAAGGGGAGGAAATGATGTTGAAACAGTGGCCATATAGGAAATTATCTATCTTTATCCCTATATCCATATGTGATATCAATACATGATATAGTTTGTGTAGCAGGACTTTGTAAGTAGTAAATGCTAACCTATGTTATCATTTTGCTACTTATATTTAATGTAATAAACATAAGGACAAAAATTATTTAGGAATTACTTTTAACAAGTTATAAAACATATAGAAATATTAGACTCAAACTAACAGGAATTCTTTTACTTTGCATGTGTCGCATGACAAGGATTAAAATTAAAATATGACTTAATTACTTGGTAAGCTTTAGGAAAACTATTTGGCACTTAGAGAATTCTAATATAGTTCCAACAGTAAAATCTGAATATTAAGAGTTGAAAGAAAAAAATAAAATAAAAATTAAAAGAAGATAAAAAATAAAAAAATAAACAGCCAGGTATGGTGGCACATGCCTTTAATCCCAGCACTCAGGAGGCAGAGGCAGGTGGATTTGTGAGTTCAAGGCCAGTCTGATCTAAAAAGTGAGTTCCAGGACAGCCAGAGCTATATAGAGAAACCCTTTCTCAAAAAAAAAAAAAAAAAAAAAAAGTTGAAAAGATACAATAAGGTTTCAAAGGACTCGAAGTTATTCATTTGATGATACTTAGATGAATTATGGACATGTAAATATTGAAACTACGAGATAGCATTTTACATTTAAAGAGTGAGTAGTGGTCATTTTAGTGATATTCCAAGTTATGAGAAGGGTATTGAGTCAGAAAAATATTTGAGTTTGCTAAGAAGACAAATTGAGTGTTTTTGAGAATTAAAAGAATAATATACTGATATGTCTTAACATATGTAGATCTCAAAAGAATACTGAAACAAGAAACAGTGGTTTATGCATTGGGTAGCCCATATAATAATACATTTATGCAATTCCTATATCAGGCAAGAATTGCAAAATAGGAATGTATAATTTTTCTCTACTTTCTCAGCATGTATTAATTATTATGGATTTCATTGTTACCTTTTCATGTATATATATAAATATTTTATTATATTATCTCTGTAACACTCTAAGAGATATGCTTTTGATGATTATGAAAGTAGCAAGCATTGGGTAAATGCAGAATCTTAAAAATTATAAAAACTTAAAAACTATGCAGAGACTTAAAAACTATATTTTGTAGTTATAGCTTGGATACAATAGCTGATACATAATGAAAGAACAATGACTCTTCAAAATTAATGAATATTTTTATGAATGTCATAAGGAAACTTAAAACATTTCCTTTCTCTGGAAATTACAGTAGTTGTTTCCACATAATCTTTATGGTCTGAAGTTACATTATGCTCACGTAAGGGTAGGTAAAAGGATCAAACTAATGTTTTCTCATAAAAATGAATGAATCTAAGAATCACTTTATTGTCTTCATCCTGTGGATTACTTTTGAAACAAATTATATTTTAAAGTATTTTTTCTTCCTATAGAGTAATGTGCTTAAAAACAACTACAAGTGGATTTTTAGTGTTGGGGCTGCTGCCGAATGATCTGCAACACTTCTGAATTGCGTATACTTGAAAATTAAAAATGACTTCCAAAAGACAATACATTGTATATCCAAATAGACCTTTGCAAAGGGAAAACCATCTTACCAACCTAAATTCAAGAAGGGTTAATTTTCCATCGTCAAGTTGCAACTCAGAAAATAATATCAGTACCAGAAAGCCAGAAAACCATGAGATATGTCATAACTGGATTCTCTCGATACCTAAAAATGCAGCCAAAGATTCTGAAGTGGAAATTCCTATCCCTCCTAGTCTACACAGATCCCTGACTGATTCTAAAAAGTCTTTGATTGGTTCAATCATGGAAGAATGTGGCAAAGTGCAGATTCATTTTCCAAGTAACAACCAGGGACCACAAAAAGTCATTATTAGCGGCTCCATGGAAATCGTTGAAAAAACCAAGAAAAAGATTCTGCAACTTGTAGAGGAGGAGCAAGCTAAAAGTTATTCCGTGGCTATTCCTGTCAAGTCAAAATATCACCAATTTCTTATGAGTAAAAATGGTGGCAATCTTCAGAAAATCTGTGAGAAGTCTGGGGCACGAATCATTTTTCCTACCTTTAAGAACAAGAACCAAGAATCAGTTACTATCATTGGAACAGAAGAGGCTGTTAAAAATGTTCAAAAAGAGGTAGAGGTTTTACTGAAAGATTTGGAGGATGTGGTAGAGGATAGCATATTGATAAGTCCTAAATTCCACAATTACTTTGTCATGCAAAGGGGACAGCTTTTACGAGAAATAATTAAAGAATATGGCGGTGTGTTTATTACATTTTCTTATGAAGGAAAACAGAGTACAAAAGTCAAGATAAAAGGAGCAAAAGCTTGTGTTGAAGCAGCAAAGAAACATATTCAGGGGCTATTTGATCCCTTGGGATCACAAGTCACAACACAGTGTGTTGTTACCCCCAAATTCCATCCTTTTATCATGGGACCAATATGTTCTCGAATTCAACAGATTGCAAGGGACAGTAAGGTTCAAATAAAATATCCGGACACAGAAAAGGCAACTAGGAAGACACATCCAGATGTTCAGGAAATGGGGAAAGAAAAGGGGGAGAAGAATATTAAAAAACCTGCTTCTACTTCTCCTAAGAAAAATGACACCATGTCTATTTCGGGCAAAGCAGAAAATTGCAGGGAGGCTGCACAAGCTCTTGAGACTCTTGTTTCTATCACTGCTGAAGTCCAAGTACCTTTTTACCTACATCCTTACATCATTGGGCACAAAGGAAGTGGATTACACAAGCTAATAAAGGACTTTGACGTTCATATTCAAGTATCACAACCTGGGGGAAATTTTCACATCATATCAATTATGGGCCTTGAAGCAAATGTGGAACGAGCCAAAACAAAATTGCAAAATCAAGTAAAAGCCTTACAAATGGAACTAGAAGATCAGCCTTTAAGAAATTTCAGGCAAACATTCAAATTAGATACCAAATATCATTCCAAGATCTTTGGTAATAAAGGCATACTTATTTCCCAGATTTGCACAGAATATGATGTCACTGTCCATTTTTCAAAGAAAGGAAACAATTCGATACAAGACCAAATTACCATTTCTGGCTCTAAAAGCAACATCCTCGGTGCCCGTGATGGAATAATGAATTTGCTGCGTAAGATTGAAAAAACAGTTTCCAAGGAAATCCCACTGAACCACCACGTTTGTGCCAACATTATTGGATTTGGTGGAAAATCCATTCAGAAAATCATGGAACAATTCCAAGTAGACATCCGTGTACCTTCAAAAGTATCCTGTAGTAATTCTAGCATCATTGTAAGTGGATCATCTTGTAATGTCCAAAAAGCAATTGATTATATCTTAAGTCTTGAGAAACATTTCCTCTCTGTTGGAAAATCTGATCCTCCATTGGACCATCACAAGCGGGGTGGTCTTTACAACACAGCTACAAGAACATCTAAGAGTTTTGGTAAAAGAAATGTGCTTCGTAATGCAAAATCCACCACATATCCTCCACGTGTGGACAATTCTGAAGATTTTCCCAAATTGAAACACCAAACACCTCCTAAGCTTCACCCTTGGAGACCATAATAAGCACGGGAAAACAAATAAAGGGAAATTGTCCAAACCTCATTACCTGAGCATGCTGTCAAATTTTATTTTAAAACTGAAGTAGATATTGAATGCCTGGCATGTTTCTGACATCTTTCCTATTTGTATATCACTGCTTATACAGTATATAATCTTGTAGTGAAAATGCGGGGCTTGGTACATGACAAATACAGAGGTGAATGCACACAGCCATCCATTGAACTAAGAACAGGGTTTCCAATGGAAGAGGTAGAGAAAGGACCCAAGGAGCTGAAGGGATTTGCAGCTCCATAGGAGGAACAATAATATGAACCAACCAGTACCCCGAGAGCCCCCAGGGACTAAACCACCAACCAAAGAGTACATATGGAGAGACCCATGGCTCCAGACTCATATGTAGCACAGGATGGTATTGTATGACATCAATGAGAGGAGAGGACCTTGGTCTTGTGAAGGGCCCTAGTGTGGGGGAATTCCAGGACAAGGAATTGGGAGTGAGTGGGTTATTGAGCAGGGAGAGGGGGAGGGGATGGGGGGTTCAGAGAGGAAATGAGGAAAGGGGATAAAATTTGAAATGTAAATAAAGAAAATATCTAATTAAAAAAAAAAGAAAAGTAAGTAAATGAGGGACTTGATCTTGAATGCTTGCAATAATTTAGCAAGTCAGCTACAAGTTCTACCCCAGAGTAGATCCTGACACTTTTATACATACTCCCTTAAGAACGTCCATATATAACACAGGTTTCTTAACTTTGATGGCAAATAGTATGCCATTTATCATTTTTGCTATGAAGTTTAGCAACTGTCACAAAGAAGCTACCTCCATATCTTTAGAAAGGAATAGCCCCCTTTGTTTCACAAATACACAATTTTCTCTTTCTGCTTCTTCCATTTCTTCTTTGTTCTCTTTCATAATGGGAAAGCTGTCCTCTTCACACATGTAATGACTTAAAACATAAAAAGAAAAACAAATTGTAGTCAGTACACTGTGTGCTGATGTTCTTTTGTACTACTTGCACATCCAAAACAATATACTGGTGGTATTCCAGAGAACCACAAATGCTAAAGACTATAATATTGCATTGAGTTCTCTCACATAATAGTGCTATATTGATGGGGTTAAGAATTATATGAATTCTTTTGTTGTTGTTATTGTTGTTGTTGTTTTTGTTTTTGTTTTTATTCGAGACAGGGCTTTGGACATACCCTTTAGAGATCTTTCTCTTTTGTTTTTTTTTTGTTTTGTTTTGTTTTGTTTTGTTTTGTTTCAAGACAGGGTTTCTCTGTGTAGACCTAGCTGTCCTTGAACTCACTCTTCTGACCAGGCTGGCCTCAAACTCAGAAATCCACCTGCCTTGGCCTCCGAAGTGCTAGGATTAAAGGCATGTGCCACCACTTCCCAGATAGAAATCTTTCTTGATAATAAATTTTGAAGCCAAGAACAGAATGTTTACATCTTGCTTCCAGGGAACTTTTAGGCCTTGTAAACTTTATATTAATTTGTGTCAATTTTGTTGGGTTATTTGTTTTCTTTCTTTGTTTCTTTCTTTGTTTCTTTGTTTCTTTCTTTCTTTCTTTCTTTCTTTCTTTCTTTCTTTCTTTCTTTCTTTCTTTTCATTTTAGTTTTTAGTTTCCATCACTACCGAAAGAATTGCTGCTACAAACTACAGCTGAGGTCTGAGATTCAAATCCACATTCCCAATTATTTTGCCCATTTCATTGTGCTAATTGACCATATCTTATCTCAAGAGATTTAATCCACCGATCAGTCAGTATAATGAATGCATGCATACCAAACTCCAGAACAACACTACTTTAGAGTCCCAAAACTGACTCAGCTGTGTCCTATCTTGTATTTGAATTAAAGCTACATACCCTCTGTCCCTCCGAGCTTTTTTTTTTTTTTTTTTTTTTTTTTGTTCATTACCCCACAAGTATTCAACCCAAGATCATCAGCTATGAGGAAAAGATAGAGAGGTTGTTGCCTAACAAAGATGTTGATAGACTTTAGGGTACTTTATTCTTCTATACACTTATATATGACCTTTCCAAATCATTGTTAGTGAATGCCTAGCACCACACAGAATATAAGAGAGGTCCTGCTCTTCTGAGTGTTGCAGCTGGTGAGGGACATGGGCAGTTCTTCAACTCTCGTGGACCCATTAGTGACAGCTTGTTCACCTATAGTTGGTGAGGAAATCTCTCCATCTGTGCCATCAGCCAGAATAAAAGAGATAGGGCCAGCTGTCACATCCTCATGACCTCTGGGCCTCCTTTCCTGAAACCAACTCTATTATGCTGCCCAGGTGAGGTACAAAGCCTTATCTGACTGCTACAGTGTGTGAGAAGCAGGGACAGCTCTTCTGCTTTTATGACTCTCTTAGGGTCAGCTCTCCCAACTGGAACCATGATTTCCTGGTGGTGAGGGTAAATAGATGAGTAGTCTTTTTCCCACTATACTGCAAGAGCCATCTCTTTCAGACTCGTGCCCTTTGAACCAGCTTACTTGCAACCCCCATATCCAGGTCAGTTCTTCGATGCTGCCCAGGTGAAGTACAGGGCCTATTCTCCCAAGTGCTGCAGCAGGTGAGAAGCAGGACCAGCTCTAATGCTGTCATGAACCCAGGGCAACAATTTTTACTTGCCCTAGGTGGTGAGGGGGGAGGGGGGAGGAAGGTTTGCAATTCCCAGTACTATATCATGGGAGATGAGAGGTAGGGCCAGCTCTCTTACACTCATTTTTCTATGGGTGGGTGTTCAGCTCACCCCCAACTCCTGCAATATGCAGCTTTACATCTTCTGAGCACTACAACTGACTAGGAATCGGATCACCTCTCCTGATCTCATGCTCCAGTACGAGCTATCCCATGATGCCAAGATGAGGTGTGGACCAAATATGCATAGCTTTCAAACATCAACATATCCTTGGGAAGCAATGCAGACCATGGATGCCTGCCTGGTTTTTGAAGGTGACAGACACTTGAGGCTGCAGGGCCATAGATTAAGACTTAGCCCTCATGGCAACACATGCCAGGTCCCAGATCCTAGGTACATTCACAGTTCCAGGTGCCATCATCTGTTGCGAGCCGTATCATTCGCCATTATAGGATGGCACTGGCTTCCATTGCCTATCTAATAATAATAATGACTCAGCACAAGTCCTCTTTTCCCAGCCTTATGTTATTGAAGTGTTTCTTGCTTTAGCCTATCCCGTGGCAACAGTAAGACACAGAGCACCTGGGCAGTAAACACTCCAGTATATAGGGTGGCCTTGCTAGTCCATTAGTGTTCCCCATAGCATCATGAAAGGTGTTCCTGAATAAAGTGCCATTGAGAAGGATCTCAGGCATCGCATCATTCTTGCTGGTCAAGGCCGGTCGCGACAATCATCAGCTAATCTCATCAGGCATTTATTTCCTCACTACTGTCTAGTCTCCAGTTCTTTCTCTCTTCATTGAATTCACATCCTGTGTCATTTCTGTGTCATTTCAGCACCACTTACTGCTTCCTCTTAGTGGTTCCCAAGGTCTCTGAGTGTCTAGTGTCATCTCAGGAGTGCTATGCCCTGATAGTACATTATAGTCCCCAGGCAGGGGTCATCTCTGTCACAGTCTGTTCATCCAGGCCTGCATAGCATCAGATTCAATATCATCTCAAAATAGCTCCTCCTCTGGACCCCATGGCACCAGTTCCGTGGTCATCTCTGGCTCACTCCTTACCCAGACCACCCAAGTGGCCCCTTGCAAGGGTTTTCTGGCTTGGGTTCACTCCTCTCCAGGACTCAGGTTTCCAGGCTGGGTTCTTCTTTTCTCCAGATTACTCCCCATCCTGAGAGCCCGCTTGCCACTGCACTGATGGTGGTCTCAGGCTAGCTCCCTGTAGAAGTACCCTAGCACTAGAATGGTGGTTGTCTCAGGCTAACTTTTTAAAGGAAATGTTAGGTTACTAATAATTTAGAAATCCATAGGTCAGAATATATCATAGACACCAGCCTCTTTCCTCTCTGCCTATTGATGGGTATGTGACACAGCAGCCATAACTGTAACACCTCTAGGGACACGCAAAAAACTATTTTTACAAAATTAGTTATGGAGAACAATTTGGGGAGAAATGATGTCGGAAGGTAAGATCATTTCTTTCTAATTGTACAATCATTTTTTTTTTAAACATCTTCTTCAAACTCCTGATTTTGCTTCTTTGACTTTCAAAGGACTAGAGTGACAAGCACTTGTCACCATGCCTTGCTGGTAATGTGAATTTTTAATTTTCATGGGACTTAACATGTTTTCTTTATATCCTCATCATCAACATACATTGATAGTAGTCTGGCCCAGTGGATATCACTTTAGAATAATATTGGTTTTGTACTACTGCCCTTATATATTTAAGAATTATAGACATGTAGCTTGACATTTAATTGTAACATAAAATGCTTAGCCAGTATTCTTTTAGTATTTCTGAGCTCATTTAGGGAAAGTTATGATGATTGTAGGAGATATTTTTGTTTCACTTCAATATAGTTCTCATTAACAAATGCTTAGAAATTGTAGCCCTATAAGGTGTATAAATTGTTCAAATTGAACTTGTTAAATACATAATTCTCCACATTAATATATAATTTGAGGTTATTATTCAGCAATAGTTTTTCAAACAAACTATTAGAGAAAATATCTTGCACAGGATGGAATATCAATTTATATTATTTTATCAAATATCAAAAAAATTTCAAAAATCAGAAAAATGACTAAAAGTTGAAAAATAAACCTATACCAATTGAAATATTCCAAAGATAAACTAAAATGCAAGGAAAAGGACAAAATTTTGAAATTTATAATAAAACAAAACAAAACCAAAATCAAAACAAAAGAAAAAAAACAAAAAACAAAAAACAAGGGCTCAGTGATTAAGAGCATTTGCTCTTCTACTGACAACTGGGATTTGGTTCTCAGTACCAGAATGACAGTGCACAAGGACCCAAAGTTTAGTTCCTGAGCATCCCATGCCCTCTCCTGGCTTCTGCAGGCAATGCCTATACACATATATTTTGCCAAAACACTCATACACATAAAATAAACTTTAAAAATATATACAGCAACAATAAATCCAAATTCAAGTCCTAAAGTTTTGTAAGTCAATGTCTAAATTCTCTATCATAAGCTGTAGAGTAATAGACAGCTTCTGATCACTTCTATTCACAGATATATCAAATTAATGCCTGTTTAATGGTCAGGGGCTGTGAAAATCCATTTTCTGGTTATACTTTAATTTACTAGAAAAGTGAGAAACAGTCACATAATAAAGGCAAAAGAATCAAAAGCATACCAAACTGAGAACATGTCTCAGTCACTTTACTATAAAGCCCTGAAATGAGACCCCAGGGCCTGTCCACCCTCAACTGCCCACTTCTAAAGCTTTATAGATTGGCTCCCAATTCTACAGCTCAGCACGAAGAGGGAATCAAGTATATTTCTCTACCACAGAGAGCAAGGAAGTTTGGGCTAATTATATTTCATAATGAGGTTTAGTAGAGGAAACAGCTACAATACCATGATAGAGTACCATAATCAGACTTTGGTATTGTGATAGAGCTAGGAAATACAGATAATCGTATCATAGGCAGCATGGTATACTTAAAAGGGGGAAATACAGAGAGAGAGGTGCGAAAAGAGAGGGAAGAAAGGAAGTAGGAAGGGAGTCAGAGAGAGACAGTGAGACAGAGATAGAGACAGAGACAGAGACAGAGAGAACCTTCTTTTCAAACCCCTAGACAAGGTGCTTCATGAAAAGGAAAAGGGTTTTCTTCTATAATCTTGTTGAAAATACTTAGTGGACCTTTAATTTGGGAATGTTTGCTCTCTTCTATACCTATTATCCTTAGGTTTGTTTTCTCATTGTGTCTTGGATTTCTTGGATGGTTTGTGTTAGGAGCCTTTTGCTTTTTGCATTTTCTTTGACTGTCTCCCTTTGTGATTTCTTTATTGTTTCTATTTCTAGTTTTAGATCCTGGGTGGTTTTGCTCAATTCTTTCACCTGTTTGCTTGTATTTTCTTGTAATTCCATAAAGGGTTTTTGCAGGGCCATATGTGTTGGGGAAGGAGGGGAGTGGGATTGAGAACCCGCATCCTGCCAGAGTTCCAGTGCTCTGGGCAGGCAGATGCTGGAGAACTGTGCACACTTTCCATGAGACTTTGGGTGGGCATCTAGCTGTGTTAAGCCACTGACCTCACACGGTGGGTGGTGGACTAGGGGCAGCCCCAGGTACCAAGTTCTCAACCTTCAGCATCCCACGCTAGATATGGCAGAGAAGCTGAGAACAGAATAGGAGCCCAGGTCCAGAACTCAGAGACATGATCAAACACCTTCTGTCCCATGTAGATGGAAATTACCACCCACCGGGTCCCACCTGGTTTCAAGACCTAAGCTTGACTGGAGACCAGGCTGTCTGTGCATAGCCCATTGCCCCACAGGTTTTTGTGTTTCCTCTTTAAGGATTTCTACCTGTTTACCTGTGTTTTCCTGTATTCCCTTCTTAAAGTCCTCTATCATCATCATCATGAGATGTGATTGTAGATCATAATCTTGTTTTTCCAGTATGGTAGTGTAACCAGGACTTGCTATGGTGAGAGAACTGGGTTTTGCTGATGCCAAGTAACCTTGATTTCTGTTCCTTATGTTCTTACCCTTGCCTCTTGACATGTGGTTATCTCTAGTGCTACCTGCCCTCACTGTCTCTGTCTGGAGGTTGTCCCTCCTGTGATGACAGTAGTGTCAGAACTCCTCAGAGTCCAGCTTTATCTGTGATGCTGTGATTCTGGGATCCTGTGAGCCTGAGATCCTGGGTGTGTCAGAGCTCCTGAGAGTCAAGCTGCCACTGGCATCCTGAAATCCTTGTGTGATCACAATCCTGAGATCCTGGGATCCTGGGTGTGTTAGAGCACCTGCGATCCTAGGCATGTTTGAGCACCTAAGAGTCAAGCCTCTTCTGGGTGTTGTGGGACTGGTTACAGAGCTAGCTCCCAACATCTGCTCAGGGCACTTGCTCAGACCAGAAGGAACCAGTGCCACTAGCTGGATGGGGGTTCCTGTGTCCCTCAATCCTGCTGGTCCCAGTTACTCCTGGTGTTGGGGCAGATGTTGTGGCCTCCTCACCTATATGTTGGGAGTCTTAGAGCCTGGCACAATGACCAGAACATCACCTAAAGTGTAGTATGACAACCACTGGGCATAACTGCCCCAATGCTACCATCAGGGTCTGATTTTTAGACAAACAGATGACATTGGAGAATTAGTTGTCACTTGTTACTTAAAATAAAGTGAGGTCAGTCTCTCCCATGTTCCTCCTCTGCAGAAAAAGCCACTTTATTTTCTTGGACTGATAGCCAAAGTCTGCCTCTGCACTCAATATCACGGAGACCACAGAAACATGAGACAACTCTCTAGGTAATGGACTACTCTTGTCATTCCATGAGCCCTATTGACAGCCTTAATCAAGCATTCAATAAACTTTCATCATGTTTGAGATCAGTGTCTGACTTTCCTAAATGCCAACAATCAGCAGAGACCGTTAAAGCCAGTGAATACGAAGGAACCAGAAGATTAGAACAAATTGCCAGAGTTGGTTTGATGCCAAGCAGAGCAAAACAGTGAAAAGCCAGGTTGAATTAGTCAGCTTGGAGAGGTTGAGCCAGAACAGCTCAATTGAATCAGCCAGCCAGAGTCAGAAAGAATTAGAAAGGGTGAGCTTATTCAGCAGTAAGCTTTCTAGACAACAGCTATATCAGGAAAATAAAGCTTACATTTAGATTTTCTTTTAAGAATTTGTTTCATTCCATCCTCATTAAAAGCAATATATTAGTTTTTGAAAAAAAAATATATATATATTATTTTTCTGAACATTTCATACATATTTATTTACATTTTCCCTCCCTCCCACAACTTTTTAACTCAACTCAGATGGAAACCATTCCTCTTCACCATACTCAGTACTATAGGGTTAGTGGGTCCAGCATCTGATCCACCACAGCATTCTCAGGGAGGCAGGACACAGGAAATTGACCATGCTTACCCTCCGCTGTCACCAGGCAGGTGTTGGGCTATGGAGAAGCTACTTCAGGGGGAGGAGAAAGGGGAGAGTTCTCTGGCTGGATCCTACAGGGATAGTCCTGGCTTGTCAGTCATGGCAGGTTTGAGCTTGGCTTGGAGGTCATGGCTGGGGACACAGAGAGGCCTTCTATGGGAGATTAGAGAGAGGCTCCATAGGCAAAGACCACCTCTATGGCTCTCCACAGCAGATCTCAGTGAAAAGAGCCAGTTCACGGTTTTAAGACATTTATTGTCATGGCAGAAAGTGGATGAGTAAGACTGTACCCCACTTCTCAGGGTGGACATGAGGTTAAATACCTTATGCAGGGAGGAGTGTCTGGAAACAAAGAGTTTATTAGCTAAGTCCTCCAGGTCTCTAGGTACCTCATTAAAATTGAGATTTGTCTTGAGGCAACGTGAGCACCAATCATGTCCTCTACCTGTCAAGGGGCTTGGGGCATTGCCCTTATGTGACTGATGGCCACAAATCTATGGATGGCTGCAGTCTTGTGACAGGAGTCTGTTATCTGGGAATCAGGTTAAATACCTACCATCCGTTTAGGGTCACCAAGGTTTCTAGCCTTAGCTCCACCAGGAACCAGACTACCTTTCACAGTCCTACACAGTACCATATATTTTTTTTCTCCACTAAGCAATGTTCTTGGCTTTGTGGTCGTCTTCTCAAGCATCAGATACTTGGCATGGATTACAACTTAGAGAAAATAGACACATCCTCTTTCAACAGTAAATAACTGCCAGTAACTCCTCATCTAAAACTGGAGCTTCATGCCGAACTCCCTTCCTGAATGATGTTTGGTCTTTATGAAGCTTGCATATATCCTGTGTTTGTTTTAAATCTGTTCTGAGTTTACGTAAATCTCTCTGGGATACCTGTTTGTGCTACTACCCTGCTATGTCTAAGCAATCAGGTTTACTTGTAATCATTAGTCAGCTCTGGATCTTCTACTCAGTTAGCTCCCTTCTTCAATGATCCCTCGAGCCTTGGGAGGAGACATGCATTATATATTCCATACAGTGTAGAATATCTTGCTGTATCTTACCTCTATTATGGTTAGTTATGTATTTCTGTCCTAATCATCACCTAATGCAAAGATGCTTTTGTGATGAGGACTAAGAGATGCCTTAATCAATGGTTATAATGATAAAACATTAAAAGTTTATTTCAAACTATGTAATTTAATAGCATTATAGTTATAGGCCCTCTTCTAGAAGATATTATATGTAAAGTCACAGGTTCTTGGCCTAATGATGGTGCCTAATTTGGGTTTAAACTTGTGAGTTGCGCCTTAAATCCAACCAGAATGTAGTTGATTATTGCCAGGGCATTCATGCCACTATTGTACTAGTGGACAATGGAATCCTAGGACAATAATTATTGTAGTTGACAGGATTTATAATTGGGAAAGATTAATTACCATGGTTCATCTTTAGTTAGATTGTTTGTTTTCATGGTGTTTAGTTTTGTGAATTATTTATGTATTAAAAGTACTTTTATTTGATGTATAGCTGGGAAATATATTTTTGCATTGTGTAGGGTACCTTTTGCTCAAATAATGAAGTCATTTGTGAGTGTTTCTGCCAGCAGTAACATTCTAGTCTGGGTCAGTCCTAAAAGGCAGGGCTGGGCTGAAAGGGAAAAGATGGCGAAAAGAGAAATAACCAGGCTTTGACAAGATTTCCTGATCAAAGCCCAAATACTTAATGAAGTACCCGGTTTAAATACCATGGGAAAAACCCTTCTCCCAACCCCAATCTTGAGGCTGTAGTTTAGGAACAAACAGGTAGGCAGGTCTCCAGGAGATGCTGTCTCTGTAGGATCTAGGCGCCTCTCAGCAGGGAGTAGCATCTGCCTGGATGCTATTGCTCAGCAGGACAGTGGCAAGCATAAACAAGGTATCAGCCTGGCAGAAATCGCTCAGGTGGTGTAGAACAGTGGCTGTGGAGGTCTGGGAGGCTCTAACACATTTGTTATATAAGAGTAAGTCAATCTCATGAATTCCTATGTATTAACTGATGTTTTTAACACCTGTGTTATTGGAGGATTAGTCAGTGTGGTAATTACTTAATAATAGAACAGATATAATTAATGTACTATTATTGGTATTAAATTTATATTGAAAACATTTTATTTTATAATTAATTATATGGAAGGAGTATTTCTAGAAATTATAAGGTATAATAGTTTGTTATTGAGAAAATCGCATGAAAACAGTTATGCATACAAATTATTGGGAGGGAAATTTATTGTTAAAACTGAATCTCTGAAGATAAACAATTTATATACAACTAAATTTTATTTATCTTCTCAAAAAATTATTTATCTGTATAATTCAATTTTAAATAAATATATAGAGATAGAGTTTTAAAAAGTATGAGAAAAACAAGTGGTGAAGCAGATTGAATCCCTGTTCTGTACCATATACCTTTTGTTTCAAGTCCCTGCCACCCCTGGTGGGGTGGAGAACTTGTAGGAGCAGGAGGTCATGTAAGGTTAGAAGGTTAAATAAATCCAGATTATTTTAGGCAAAAGGGTTAATCATGATCTGAGTGCATCCTCAAAGAGGGGCCAGGGATAAAAAGTCAGAATCAGTTTTCCCAGTAGTTGTGCACCACATGCCTGTTAATTGTGCCAATCATGATTATGTTGAAATAACATGGTGACTAATAAAAATAATACGACTGAGATATATTTTTTAAATTTTTGATTATTTTATTTTTCGTGGGGTTTCTAATTATTTGTTTTAATATCAAAACAAAATGCAATTACTAATTCACCCCAGGTTTGGAAATATCTCCAGCATACATTCGCAAACACCAGATATTAGCTCCTTTTCAGACACTGAGAACATTCCATATTTGGACATTTACTATTTACGTCATGTGGTTACCACCTCCATTTAGCAGTTAGATACATGGCTGTCCATAATCAACGAAATCTCCTTTCTGTTCACAAATTATATGTTTTACCCTCTCACTCCACAAGGGCATCACCATTCCGTTTAATTTCTTGTCCCTCTACTTGTCAAATGTATTTCCGCATAAAAACATTTGTAACATCTGCATTTTACTCTGGAATTAAAATTAAGTATTCTCACCAGGCGTGGTGGCACAAACCTTTAACCCCAGCACTCAGGAGGCAGAGGCAGGCAAATTTCTGAGTTCAAGGACAGCCTTGTCTACAGAGTGAGTTCCAGGACAGCCAGGGCTACACAGAGAAACCCTGTCTCGAAAAATCAAAAAAAAAAAAAAAAAAAAAAAAAAAAAAGTATTCTCATTCTCTTTAAAGTGGAAAGCCACATTTGGTCCATTTGCATTACTACCAAGGAATAGTCAAAATAGTTAATTCCTGTGAAGCAATTGGACTTTCTTTCTTTTGGAACCAATGTCTCTTTGATGGGAACATCTTCACATACTCCCACTATTTTTTCAAAATCCTGCTGGTGTATTTGGCATATTTGGGTGTATGCTTTCCTGTAGTCTGACTTTAACCCAGTTTCAATATATCCTCTTGTAGGAGGAAGAGATATAATGTTTTTTAGATCACATTCTTGACATAACAGACTTCTTATTCAATGTCTAGCTCACAGTCCAGTATTCTCAAAGATTAATTCAGAACGTAAGTTTGATGTAAATATGTGTTCTTGAAAATCTCAGCCTTCCTTTCTCATAATGCATCCTGTGCCCTTTGTCTTATTCTAAGAATTTCCAGGAATTTACAGATGTGTGGTTCCTTGGATACTTCCTTGGATAGCTCCTCTGATGCTAAAACAACATCTTTGCTCTGCCCCGGCCCACGGGACACTTTATTTCATGGTCCTTGAAGGGGATCACAAACCTAGAGAGAAATGGGAATAAAGAAAGAGACTGAGACCATGCATGTGTGTCACAGTCTCTTTTACTAAGGGGAGATGCTCAGGTTATATACAATTTGGAGAGGGGTGATCAAAGGTATACAGTGAGAGAAATAATTGGGAAGGGTTATTTGCAAGTCTAATACATTT
>NC_034613.1:106852376-106860606 GCF_900095145.1 Mus pahari | reverse complement strand
AAAAAAAAAAAAAAAAAAAAAAAAAGTACATACTACAATTGATGAAGAAATTATAACACAATGCTGCTTATTGGTTTAAGAGTTTGAGACAAGGTTGGTCCACCTAATTTCATAAAACAATACAAGGCTCTGAAGAAGCTTTCACAGATTTACTGAAAAGACTGGTTTCAGTTGAAGGCTGACACACCCACTCCAGTAAAAACTGCGTGGCAGGCCCAAAAGCTTGGACACAGTGCTGAGGCAAAAAGTTTCATGGGAAACTTAGCCTCCTGGAGCATTGACATCCTGTAGCATGAATGTTCCAAACCTGTCCTTTTGTTAGCTGGTGAATGGATCTGTCTGCTTTCTTTCAGTATTGTTTTATTATAGATGCCTCAAAGCAATGACTTGCCAAATACCTAAATTAGGTTGAACTTTACTTCCTGGCCTTCACCAATGGCAGTCCTTGAGCTGACCCTGTGCTTGGAATTCTGTAAGAATGTTACCTATTCAGTAACATTCAGAATTGCCTCCAGTATTGAAAGAGAGATAGTGAAAGATATCAGGCATTACTATCTACTACACAGAGTTAGAAATTTCAGGGCAAGTTTAGCAAAGTAAGTTTAGAATCCTTATTATAGTTATGTATGGCAGACTATATTACTTAATAGAAGAAAGTCCCCCACATAATCACTTAGAATAATAGCCAAGTCACTCCCATATAAAGGAATTTACAATAGTTTAGGAAGAAGATGGGGCTGTGGTTTAAGGGAGAACTAGAGTATTTCATTATTCATGAGAAGGTTAGCTAGAGCAGAACTCCCTAATTAGAACTGTGGTTTGGGAATGAAAGCCCTTGCCCCAAGAGCGTAAAGACCTCACACCTGGCTTCTAAGAATTTAGCTGACCTTTGATAGAGCTGATTTTGTCTCAGTTGTTATATTGCCTAATTCCTGCCAGTCTTTATATATGCATTTCTCTGTTTTGTGTAAAGAGTCATTAAGCATCCAGTAACCTCAATGTACCTTAGCTGATGTTTCACCAAACTTTCTCATTCTCTTCTATATTATAGTCTGATGCTTGCTTTGAAAAATTACATTCATATATAGCACTCTTTCTGGTGTTCATGTCTGTTTGTCATCATGCCTACTCCTTGTCCACCTGATTACCGAAATCCTGGTTCCCTGTGGATTGAAGGTCCAACTGAGTCAAGTCTGTGGCAGAAGTCAAAGACCTGTCAGACCCTGATGGCATACAGGTTTTAGTAGAGACATTGACTTTAAAAAATTCAGATACAGAATGTAAGAGAGTTATTAGACCATTAAAGGTATAAGCAGTGCTAGTGGATGAGTAAATAAGAGATACAACTGATATTGGCTCTCACTAGCATTATGCCAATATCATAGAACAAGCTATAGCTCTATTTAGATATCAAAATGCCCGGTGCTTTAATTGAAGTAAATTCATACATTTACAAAGAAATTATGAGGCCAATAACCTCAAAGCTCTAAATGTCCTTTGTGATAACTATGAGGAATATGATATGTCAAAGAAGCAAACAAGGCACTTCTGGTGACAATGGGTTCTTCAAAAGAATGCTTATACTTTTCAGGGTATGTATAAACTATGGTAAGGGATGTCATTGGACTAATAAATTCAGAACCATGAAGGACATATAAGGTTATATCTTCTCATTGGGAAATTAAATAAAAGGTCTACCAGCTCAAGGCCCTGAATTTTATATATAATATAATATAATTTATAATATATAATTATATATAATATATACACATATATTATATATAATTATATATATACACATATGTACACATATATTATATATATGTGTATATACGTATGTATATATAATATACATTTATAAAATGTATATTAATATAAATGTATATTATAAATGTATATTAATATAAATTTCATATATATATATATATATAAATGAAATTGCTTTTTATGACACATACCAATACCTTTCCCAAGAGGTTCTACTCAATTCCTCCTAATTTAATCAAGAGTTATCTCTGGAATTGCAGGGATATTAATTTGAGTACCTTATTGTTGTAAAAGATCCCTTATCCATAAGTTTATGGGTTTCTCAGCCACATAAGGTCTTAACTTCCCTGTTTGCCATTCTGGTCCCACACATTTAGCCTTTTATATATAAAAAGCAATTATATATGTGTGTACATATATATATATATATAATATAACAATATATATTATATAACAATATATATTATATAACAATATATATTATATAACTATATATATTATATAACTATATATATTATATAACTATATATATATATATATATATATATATATATATATATATATATTTCTCCAATGATCAGCCAGGAGATAACCGGCAGACAGAAAAAAATATTCAGTTGCTCCTGATTTCATGTATACTACTGAAGGCAGTGTTACTTTAGACTTGGCCACAAATAAACCTCTTGCCCTAGACACAAAAATTCAATGTTACCAAATAACTACTGTCATATATGATTCTTTGCCTTCAAGAGCAGTAGGGATGATCTTGGGAAGAAATGGATTAACTTCCCAAGGATTCACTGTACATCCAGGTATTATAAACAGCATATTCAAGGATGAAATCAAAATTTATGGCAAATATAATAAACATGAAAATTTACACAGGGGATATATTTCTCCACTGCTACTGTTTTCATACATTAAAGAAAGCTGCTCCAGTAGAGAAAACAGGAGGACATGGGATATTGGAAAATGTGTGTTCTCAAAAACAGTGGTTAACCAACAGGCTAAAATTAAAATTGCAAGTGAATGGTGAAGTAGAAGGTATCTTTAATACAAAAGCTGAAGTGACTATCATTTCCCCCAAATCCTATAATTCAGAATGTCCAGTTCAGTAAGTTTATATTCAGTTTATAGGATTTGGTAAATTCTCTCAAATAAAATGAAGTGTAAGGTTAAATGTGTGGGCAAACAGGGAAGTTGAGACCTTATGTGGCTGAGAAACCCATAAACTTATGGATAAGGGATCCTTTACAACAATAAGGTACTCAAATTAATATCCCTGCAATTCCAGAGACAGCTCATGATTAAATTAGGAGGAAAATAGTAGAACCTCTTGTGAAAGGTATTGGTATGTGTCATAAAAAGCAATCACAAGCTTTGCCCATTGTAGAAACAAAGAACATTACATGGATTGAGTTTTTACATTTATTGGCAGGGAGTTACTGTTGAAATACCAACAACCCTATCCCTAAAATGGTAGAATGGAAAGCCTACGTGGATAAAGGAGTGGAAAATTGAACTTGAACAACTAGTACAGAAGCAGCTAGAGGCTCAACATATAAGAGAGTCTAATAACCCATGGAATTTCACTCTATTTGTTACAAAAAATAAGAAAGAAAGAAAAAGAAATGAAATGAAGGAAACAAAGAATATTAAATGATTTAAGAGTGATGAATACAACAATTCAATCAATGGGTGCTTTACAGCCTAGAATTTCTTTACCTTTTATTTTAGCTAAGTCATGACCTATGATAGTAATATATTTAAAATATACATTTTAAATAATCTTTTTCCTGAACATGATAGGTAAAGGTGTGCTTTCTCAGTGCCTAGTTATAATGATAGTGGTCCATTAAAGAGAAAGCATTGGAAAGTTTCTTCCACAAGGAATGTTAAATAGGCAAACTTTATGTCAATATTTTGTGCAATGACCACTAGAAATATCTCATAGACAATTTCCTCAATTTATTCTTTATCATTATATGCATAATTTGTTGCCTGATTCTTAGATTTTTTTAGAGAAAATGTTTAAGGAAATACAGAAATTCTGGCATGCTTCGGGAAACAGACTGCTCCTATAAAATACAATGAGGAGAATATATTAATTAGTTGTGTTGTAAAATAAGTCAACAAAAAATTAGAACATGAAAGATACAGATCTGCAGAAATCATACTTAATAATTTTCAAAATTTAATGGGAAATATTAACTGGATATGGTCTACATTTGGATTAACTACTCACAAATTAAGTAATTTGTTTTCAACATTACAAGAAGATTGAGACTTAAACATTCCAAGACAGTTAACAGCTGAAGCAGAAAGAGAGTTAACTCTGGCAGAACAGGGACTCCAAAATGCAAATATGGAATGAATTGATCCTATTGATTATACTTTGGTTATTTTGTCTTCATCTAATTCTCCTACTGGGCTTATTATGCAAAGAAAGGGGTATTATGGAATAGATTTTTCTTAGCACATAAGCAAAGCAAAAAAAAAAAAATTAAAGACTTACATTAAAATGGTTTCTGAATTAATCATAAAACCTAGAATAAGACTATGTCAGTTGTTAGGAACCAACCTGGCTGAAATTGTGGTATTTATTATGAATGCTGAGATTACATTGTGAATAGTCAATGAAGATAGACAAAGAGCTTGTAGTAACCCTTTGGGAGAAATTAACAACAAATATCCTAAAAACAAGTCACTGCAGTTTATAAAGAGAACTAATTAGATTTTTCCACATATTGTAAAGAACACACTAATTTCTGAAGCATCATTTTATCCCATTCCTAAGCTTGAAACAAAACCATATTTACATGACATAACTGGGTTTTTTAAGGAAGCCAAATTCTCATTGCATTTCCCTCTTTTAGTCCCTGAAATGAGTGGCTCTCTTAACATTTATAAACTGTATAATAATAACTAAGAGAAATATCATGTAAGGATTATATTTACAATGTGCAGTCCTTTTGCAGTTGGCAACTTTGAAAAAAGTGTTACACTATCCTATCTTGATGAGTAGAAAATTCCATACCTAAATCACTTTTTATCATAACTTGCACTTTCAACCTAAAAACATTTTATATACCCTAAAACATTTTCTTAGATCCTAAAAAACTTAAGCTTTTATGCTTCTAACATTTAATATAGAAAAGTGAAGCACTATAACTATCTAGTCTCTAATCCTATCAGAGACCCGAGAAAGATAAATATCACTTGAGTAAAAAGGAAATCCACTGCAAGCAGCTTCTGAAACTATAAAAATGAAAGACTGTTGACTGCCTGGACAGTCAGAAGATTCCTCTGTATTGTTTAAGTATCCAACAGAACCAGAATATGGTACAGATTTCTGTGAAGCAGGAAAATTGAAGGATTTGGCCCCCTTTCTCTGAAAAGTTGGGTAGTGTGTACCCTGACCAGTTTGTATAGCCTGCTGTCACCAGTGAAAAGTAAGGTCTGTATTTTGCCTACTTGAATAACAATTGTAATAAACTCTAGCACCAGAGGTTCTATGGTGACCAACATCTTATTTGGAGGAGAATAGGAGTTTGCTACATTCTGTAGATTTCTGAAGTGTTTGAGGACCATCTATCTATTAAAGTGTATCTGAAGAGAGAAACATTTCTTGTTTCTAGATATTTACTTTCAGCTTAACTTTGAAAACATATATAGGAGACCAAATATAGCTTATTTCTGTAGTTAACTAAATTAGCACCTAACATGACTACAATTAAGATCATTTATATGTGACTAGTTCTGAATTATCCCACTTTGCAATAGTAGCTTTCATAAGAGTAATACATATATATATATATATATATTACTGCACATCCAGTTTAATTAAAGTATTTTGCATTTTAACAGAATCAGAGTTTCTAGAAGTAGCTTCTGTGAATCTGGGAGAATAAAGATTATGCATTAATGGTAGTCAAGAACATACATTGACAATCACTCATCTCTAGGCAATGTCAATGAGAAGATATAGGAGGCATTTGATAGAGTAAATATTTGATATCTTAACTGTCTTAGTGTCATTATAGCCATATCTTGTAGAAACTATCAAACAAATAACAATACAACACAATTTGACAAGAGTATAGTACACAGTGAAATATGACAAATGAAATAGAAAGTTAGATATTGATTCACTTTTGAGTACTCCAAGTCATAAGGTATTTATTTTATCCCTGGTGTTCTAAATAATTGTCAAAACTTTTAAGTCTGAGGATAACTATCTGGTTGAAAGAATAAGTGAAGGATGAAAGACTACATAAGAGGCCTCTGCAGTATCAGTCTTTGTTTAATATCAGGCTGTGGCACTAAAAATATAATAGTAGACAGACAAGAGAGACATTTCTGAGATCAAGTTTATGGAACTTGGTAACTGATTAAATGTAGATCTTGAAGGCAAGAAAAAAGTTATTGTTGACCATGAAATTCTGTAGCTGGGCAGTTCAGAAAAGGCAAGTACAGTCACAGAAGAGTAGTGAGGAGACTGATATGGAGTGAGATCAAGGGTTTTGTCAGCAAAACCTTTGCTAACAAGAAGAGTAACAGGAGCACTGGTCTAGCTAAGCAGAATCTCTGAAAATCATCTTACAAAAATCAGAGTTAAGGAAGATATAGAGGGTGCTGAGGCTGAGCATGGAGAGAGTGAGAAACCAAGGAAGCCAAATATAGACTCCTGGGCAGAAGTTTCATGAGAATTATGGCTTCATACAGTAAACAGAGATCGGGTGGGTTGGTGAACATGGGTGACTCTTAGTCACCTTTGAAGAAAGTTATCATTATAGAAAATGTTCATTTACTTTCTTTGGGTATTTTTTTCATTCAAGGACTATGAATAGTTTTTATATTTTTCTCTGTCCTTTTTTCTCTTGGATATTCTATTTATTTACATTTCAAATGTTGTCCCCCTTCCCAGTTTCCCCTCCAAAAGCCCCTTATTCCCTTCTCCCTCCCTCTGCCTCTATAAAGGTGCTGCCCATCTGCCCACCAACTCCTGCCTCAGCAACCTAATGTTCCCCTATCCTAGATCATCAAGCCTCCACAGGACATAGGGCTCCCCTCCAAGTGATGCCAGATAAGGCAATGCTCTGCTACATATCCAGCTGGAGCTATGAAACTTTTTATTGACTTTTAGTCTAATATAATAGATACAGTAATTGAAAAGTGAGGAGTTTCACCAAAATTCAATGAATAATTGGTAACACAAATTTGTGTGTGGGAGGGAATGATAAAGAAAGTATAAAGTATAAAGAGGATGAACATGGGAGGAATGGGAAGTGTTTATGGTCAGGGTGCATTATTAAAAAATCTCCAAATAATTAATAAAATAATAGATTAGGAAAAAAGAGAAAGTACTCATGACAACAAATGCTGGTATGGATGCTAAAAAAGGAGAACACAGATTCATTGCTGAAAGGAAGGAGTGAATTCACTAAGAAAATCAGTGTAGAGGCTGCTTATAATGTAAGAAATAGGAGTGTGGATATATGATACAGTAGATAAGAATATTAGCTCTTCTTCCAGAGAACTCAGGTTTGATTCCTAACTCTCATATGATGGCTTACAACCATTCATATGTCGGGTTTTGAATTCAAGTCCATACACACGCACTAGTTATACAAATTGTACTCATATATAAATGCAGACAAAATAAATGTAAATATAAATACAATATATAATATGTTTATATATCATGTCCATTTCTTCTCTATTCACAAAAGTCAAGAAATGGAAACATCCTAGATATCCATCAACTAATGAATTAACACTAAATTAAAATACATTTACATAGTGGAATATCATTCGGCTTTTAAAAAAACTGAAATTCGGTGTAAATGAGTTTAGCTAGAAATACTCATTCTCAGTGAGGCAACACAGAACCAGACAGACAAAAGCCACATGTTCTTTACTCTATGTGGATGCCAGATTTTTACCTTTAAATATATGTAGTTAATTAGGAGTCCAAAGAAAAGCTGCAAAGGCAGTAAGGAGCCATGTGGTAGGTAGTGATTTAAGGTTGATAGAATGCAAGTGATATTAAAGGATTGGAAATAAAAGAACAAGAAGGGTTCTTGGATGTGGATGTGGGAGGGCAGCATAAAAGAAAAGTTACGATGAGGAATAATATAAAGTAATATAAAAGATTTTTAAAAAGGAAAATGGAAACCTACTATGTAAGACAGACACTTCCTAAAATATACACATGGGGGGCGTCCTTCCTTCCTTCCTCCCCCCTTCCTATTAGTTGTTGTTTGCTGTTTTCATGCTGTAGCTGCCCTGGAACTCATGATGTAAAACAGGCTGACCTCAAACTCAGAGAGATCTGCCTGCATCTGTCTCTGAAGTGCTGGTTTTAAAACCATGCCTCACCACACCTCTTTCTTTCTTTCTTTCTTTCTTTCTTTCTTTCTTTCTTTCTTTCTTTCTTTCTTTCTTTCTTTCTTTCTTTCTT
>NC_034613.1:106847942-106851861 GCF_900095145.1 Mus pahari | reverse complement strand
TTAATTTGGATACTGCCTCTTGGCCCTTTAGTTAGTTTGGCTAGGGGTTCATCAGCTTTTGGTTTTGCTGATACTTTGAGTTATTATTTTTTTGTTTGTTTATTTCTATTTGGTTAATTTCCACCATGAGTTTGAATATGCCCTGCCCTCTACTCCTCTTGGGTGAGTTTGCTTCTTTTGTACTAGGTCTCAGGTATACTGTTAAGATGTTAGTGTATGATCTCTCCAGTTTCTTTACTAGGGTACTTAGTGCTATGAACATTCCTCTTAGTACTGTTTTCGTTGTGTCCCATAGGTTTGGGTATTATGTGTCAACATTTTCATTATATTCCAGGAAGTCTTTAATTTCTTTCTTTATTTCTTCCCTGACCAAGTCATCACTGAGTAAAGAGTTGATCAGGTTCCACATGTATTTGGGATTTCTGTAGTTTTTGCTGTTATTGAAGGCCTGTCTTAGGCCATGGTGGTCTGATAGGATGCATGGTATCATTTCAATCTTCTTGTATCTCTTGAGGGTTGTCTTTTGACCAATTATATGAATCAAATAGATGTAGCACATATCAATAGAACATTCCAGTCAAACACAAAAGAATGCACCTTCTCAGCACCTCATTATTTTTCTCTAAAATTTATCACACAGAGAAAAGTCTCAATAGATATAAGAAAACTGAAATAGTACCCTGCATCTTTTCTGATCACTATATACTAAACCTATATATATAAATAACAACAAAAAAGGGCAAACTTATAAATCAGTTTTTTTTGTCTATTTATCTGATGACATTTACTCAATAGAATACTATTCAGCTTTTAAGAACAATGCAGTTATGAAATGTGTAGGTAAACTGATGGAACTCAAAAAAAAAATGTTACCAAGTTAGGTAACCCAGACTCCCAAAGACATATACTATATACATTCTTTTATACATGCTTTCAAGCTTTAGGTGTATGTGCTACAATCCAAATAACTACAGCAGTTAAGTAGCTAATAAAGTACCAGGTAGGAGAAAAGGATCATCCATCGAAGGGCAATAGAATATAATGTTATGGAGAAATAAACATCAAAATACAATAGTAATATTAAGTAGGAAGGAAGATTGGAGATAGGGGTAAATAAATCAATATGGTAAAGAATAATTAACATTAAAAGTTGAAAGAGTTTATGGAAAGCCATATGAAAATATAATACTGTAGAAACGTCTCGTTCTTCCCCCTCTCCATGTGTGTGTGTGTGTGTGTGTGTGTGTGTGTGTATTCATGTTTATGAAAGAAATATAAATTTAGTAAACATATAATGGGCAAGAAAATTCTCCAGCTAACCAACTAGACATGTTATGCCACCAAGTAAAACCTCCTATTGTAGGAATGAGTTATTACTTTCTAAATTATTGATAAAAGGATTCCAATGGAACACCTCCCACAGATATCATCAGCTGTTGCCAAGGATATTGGTTGTTTTCTACAACCAGAAAGTAAGAACATATTGCTGAAGACAATATTTACTTATTTAACTGAACCCTGATAATTTGACTTGTTGAACAATTAGAGTTTTTACTCATACTGACTGATGTTCATCATAATGTAAACTACTCAGCATACTCTGTGGCATAAGGTACTCTGCATAATTTGAGACCTTTTTTTATTTTATTAGATATTTTCTCCATTTACATTTCAAATGCTATACCCAAAGCAGCTTATACCCTCCACCCGCCCTGCTCTGCAAGGTACCCACTCCCACTTCCTGGCTGTGGCCTTCCCCTGTACTTGGAAATATGATCTTTGCAAGACCAAGGGTCTCTCCTCCCATTGATGGCCAACTAGGCAATCCTCTGCCATATATGCAACTAGAGACACAGCTCTGGGGGTACTGTTTAGTTCATATTGTAGTTTCTCCTATAGGGTTGCAGACCCTGTAGCTCCTTGGGTACTTTCTCTAGCTCCTACATTGGGTGCCCTGTGTTCCATCCAGTAGATGACTGTGAGCATCCACTTCCCTATTTGCTAGGCTCTGGCATAGCCTCTCAAGAGACAGCTATATCAGGGTCCTGTCAGAAAAATCTTTCTGGCATATGCAATAGTGTGTGGGTTTGGTGGTTATATATGGGATGGCTCCTTGGGTGGGGCAGTGTCTGGATGGTCCTTCCTTAGATCTTAGCTGCAATCTTTGTCTCTGTAATTCCTTCCATGGGTATTTTGTTCTGCATTCTGAGAAGGTGCAAAGTATACACACTTTTGTCTCCCTTTTTCTTGAGTTTCATGTGTTTTGCAAATTGTATCTTGGATATGCTAAGGTTCTTGGCTACTATCCACTTGTCAGTGAGTGCATATCATGTGTATTCTTTTGTGATTGGGTTACCTCACTCAGGATGATGTCCTCCAGATCCATCAATTTGCCTAAGAATTTCATGAATTCATTGTTCTTAATAGCTGAGTAGTATTCCATTATGTAAATGTACCACATTTTCTGTATCCATTACTCGGTTAAGGGACATCTGGGTTCTTTCCAGCTTCTGGCTATTATAAATAAGGCTACTTTGAACATAGTGGAGCATGTGTCATTATTACAAGATAGGACATATTCTGGGTATATGCCCAGGAGAGGTATTGCTGGATCTTCCAGTAGTACTATGTCCAATTTTCTGAGGAACTGCGAGACTGATTTCCAGAGTGATTGTACAAGCTTGCAATCCCACCAAAAATGGAGGAGTGTTGCTCTTTTTCCACATCCTCACCAGCAACTGAAGTCACCTGAATTATTTATCTTAGCCATTCTGACTGGTGTGAGGTGGAATCTCAGTGTTGATTGATTAACATTTCCCTGATGGTTGAACATTTTTTCAGGTGCTTCTCAGCCACTCAGTATTCCTCAGTTGAGAATTCTATGTTTAGCTCTGTACCCCATTTTTAAATGGGGTTATTTGATTTTTTTGGAGTCTATCTTCTTGAGTTCTTTGTATATATTGGGTATTAGTCCCCTATCTGATTTAGGATTGGTAAAGATCCTTTCTCAATATGTTTGTGGCATTTTTGTGTTATTGACAGTGTCTTTTGCCTTACAAAAGCTTTGCAATTTTATGATATTCCATTTGGCAATTCTCAATCTTACAGCACAAGCCATTGGTGTTCTGTTTAGGAATTTTTCCCCTCTGCCCATATCTTCTAGGATTTTTTCCTACTTTCTCATCTGTAAGTTTCTGTGTCTCTGGTTTTATGATTCACTTAGACTTGGGCTTTGTAAAAGGAGGTAAGAGTGGATCAATTTGAATTCTTCTACATGATAACTGCCAATTATGCTAGCACCATTTGTCGGAAATGTTATCTTTTTCCCACTGGATGGTTTTAGTTTCCTTGTCAAAGATCAAGGGACCATAGGTGTGTGGGTTCATTTCTGGGTCTTCAATTCTGTTCCATTGGTCTACCTGTCTGTGGCTGTATTAGTAGCATGCAGTTTTTAATCACGATTTCTTTGTAGTACAGCTTGAGGTCAGTCATGGTGATTCCATCAGAGGTTATTTTATTGTTGACAATAGTATTTGCTATCCTAGTTTTTTTGTTATTCCAGATGAATTTGCAAATTGCCCATTCTAACTCTAAAGAATTGAGTTGGAATTTTGATGGGGATTGCATTGAATCTGTAGATTGCTTTCAGTAAGAAAGCCAATTTTACTATATTGATACTGCCAATGCATGAGCATGGGAGATCTTTCCATCATGTAAGATCTTCTTTGATTTCTTTCTTAAGAGACTTGAAGTTCTTTTTTATTATTATTATTATTATTTTCTTTATTTACATTTCAAATGCTATTCCAAAAGTTTCCTATATCCCTCCCCCCACCTCTGCTCCCCTACCCACCCACTCCCACTACTTGGCCCAGGCCTTGCCCTGTGCTGGGTCATATAAAGTTTACAAGACCAAGGG
>NC_034613.1:106842958-106847931 GCF_900095145.1 Mus pahari | reverse complement strand
CCGAGACTTGAAGTTCTTATCATACAGTTTTCACTTACTTAGTTAGAGTCACAACAAGGTATTTTATATTATTTGTGACTTTTGTGAAGGATCTTGTTTCCCTAACTCCTTTCTCAGTCTGTTTATCCTATGTGTAGGGAAAGACCACTGATTTGTTTGAGTTAATGTTATATCCAACTAATTCACTGAAGCTGTTTATTAGGTTTAGGAGTTCTCTGGTGGAATTTTTAGGTTCACTTAAATATACTATCATATCATCTACAAATAGTGATATTTTGAAGTCTTCCATTCGAATTTGTATCCCCTTGACCTCCTTTTGTTGTCTAATTGCTCTGGCTATGATTTCAAGTACTATATTGAATAGGTAGGGAGAAAGTGGGCAGCCTTTTCTAGTCCCTGATTGTAGTGGGTTTCCTTCAAGTTTCTCTCCATTTAGTTCGATGTTGTCTACTTGTTTGCTGAACATTGCTTTTATTATGTTTAGGCCTGGGCCTTAAATTCCTGATCTTTCCAAGACTTTTATGATGAATGGATGTTGGATATCATCAAATGGTTTCTCACCATCTAATGACAAGTTCATGTTTTTTTATTGTTGTTTGTTTGTCTTTGAGTTTGTTTATATAGTGGATTACGTTAATATATTTCTGTATATTCAACCATCCTTGTGTCCTTGGGATGAAGCTAACTTGATCATGTTGAATGGTCATTTTAATGTGTTCTTGGATTCTGTTAGTGATAATTTTATTGAATATTTTTGCATCAATATTTATAAGGAATATTTGTCTGAAGTTCTCTTTCTTTGTTGGGTCTTTATGTGGTTTAGGGATCAGAGTAATTGTGGCTTCATAGAATGAATTTGGTAGAGTACCTTCTGTTTCTATTTTGTGGAATAGCTTGAGGAGAGTTGGAATTGGGTCTCCTTCAAAGGTCTAAAAGAACTTTACACTAAATCCATCTCATCCTTGGCTTTTTTGATTGGGAGACTATTAACGACTACTTCTATTTCTTTAGGGGATATGGGACTGTTTAGGTCATTAATCTCATGCTGATTTAACTTTCATAAGTTTAGAAATTTGCCCATTTCATACAGGTTTTCCAGTTTTGTTGAGTATAGCCTTTTGTAGTAGGATCTGATGATATTTTGGATTTCCTCGTGTTCTGTTGTTATGTCTCCCATTTCATTTCTGATTTTGTTAATTAGGATACTGTCCATGTGCCCTCTAGTTAGTCTGCCTAAGGTTTTATCTATCATGTTGATTTTCTGAAAAAAATAAAAAAAACTATTCCTGGTTTGTTTGAGTCTTTGAATACTTTGAATAGTTCTTTTCCTTTATACTTGTTTGACTTCAGCCCTGAGTTTGATTATTTCCTGACATCTACTCCTCTTGGGTGAATTTGCTTCCTTTCATTCTAGAGCTTTTAGGTGTATGCTCTCTCTAATTTTTAGAGACACTCAGGGCTATGTGTTTTCCTCTTAAACCTGCTTTCATTGTGTTCCATAAGTTTGCTATGTTTTGGCTTCATTTTCATTAAATCTAAAAAGTCTTTAATTTCTCTCATTATTTCTTCCTTGACCAAGATATCATTGAGTAGAGTGTTGTTCAGCTTCCATGTGAATGTTGTCTTTCTATTATTTATGTTGTTATTGAAGATCAGCCTTAGTTCCTGGTGATCTCATAGGATGCATGGGACAATTTCAGTATTTTTGTATCTGTTGAGGCCTGTTTTTTGAACAATTATATGGTCAATTTGGGGGAAGGTGCCATGAGGTGCTGAGAAGAAGTTATATCCTTTTGTTTTAGGATAAAAATGTTCTATAGATATCTGTTAAATCCAATTTTCATAACCTCTGTTAGTTTCAATGTGTCTCTGTTTAGTTTCTACTTCCAAAATCAGTCCATTTATGAGAGTGGGATTTTAAAGTCTCCTACTATTATTGTGTGAGGTACAATGTGTGCTTTTAAATTGATTATAGTTTCTTTAATTATTGTGGCTGCTCTTGTATTTGGAGCACAGATATTCATAATTGAGAGTTTATCTTGGAAGATTTTACCTTGATGATTATGAAGTGTCGCTCCTTGTCTTATTGATAACTTTGGGTTAGAATTCAATTTTATTCTATATTAGAATGGCTACTTCACCTTGTTTCTTCGGACGACTATTTGCTTGCAAATTTGTTTTCTAGCCTTTTACTCTGAGGTAGTGTCTGTCTCCCCCCCCCAAGGTGTGTTTCCTTTAAGCAGCAAAAATATGGGTCCTGTTTATGTAGCTAGACTCTTAGTCTATTTCCTTTTATTTGGGAATTGAGTCCATTGATATTAAGAGATATTAAGGAAAAGTAATTGTTGTTTCCTGTTCTTTTTGTTGTTAGAGTTGGGATTCTGTTCTTGAGGCTATCTTCTTTTAGGTTTGTTGAAGGATTAAGTTCTTGCTTTTGCTAGGGCATAGTCCTTGTGTTGGTGTTTTCCCTTTATTATCCTTTGAAGAGCTGGATTCGTGGAAAGATATTGTGTAAATCTGGTTTTATCATGGAATACTTTGGTTTTTCTGTTTATGGTAATTGAGAGATTTGCTTAGTATAGTATCCTGGGCTGGCATTTGTGTTCTCTTGGGGTCTGTATAACCTCTGTCCATTAACTTCTGGCTTTCATAGTCTCAAGTATTAAGTCTGGTGTAATTCTAATAGTTCTGTCTTTATAGGTTACTTAACATTTTTCCTTTACTGCTTTTAATATTCTATATTTGTTTAGTGCGTTTTGTTTTCATTATTATGTGTTGGGAAGAATTTCCTTTCCGGTCCAGTCTATTTGGAGTTTTGTAGGCTTCTTGTCTGTTCATGGGAATCTCTTTCTTTAAGTTAGGGAAGTTTTCTTCTATAATTTTGTTGAAGATATTTCCTGGCCCTTTAAGTTGGGAATCTTTGCTCTTTTATATACCTGCTATCTTTAGGTTTGTTCTTTTCATTGTGTTCTGGATTTACTGGATGTTATGAGTTAGGACCATTTTGCATTTTGCATTTTTTTTTACTGTTGTATCAATGTTTCTATGTTGTCTTCTGCCTCAGACATTTTCTCTTCCATCTCTTGTATTCTGTTGTTGATACTCACATCTATGCTTCCTGATTTCTTTTCTAGGGTTTCTATCTCCAGAGTTGTCTCCCTTTGTGTTTTATTCATTGTTTATATTTCCCTTTTTAGATCGTTGATGTTTTTGTTCAATTCTGTCACCTATTTGGTTGTGTTTTCCTGTAATTCTTTAAGGAATTTTTGTGTTTCCTCTTTAAGGACTTCTGCCTGTTTAATTGTGTTCTCCTGTATTTCTTTAAGTGAGTTATTAATGCCCTTCTTAAAATCCTCTACCAGTATCATGAGTGTAGAGAGCTGTGAGCAATCGCCATTACAGGATGGCGTTGGCCTCTGTTGTTCATAACTATAAACATTTAATGTGCGCAAGTGCAAGAGTAAATTCGCGCCAAGTCACGACCCATCCCGGGGTGTACTTTTGAAATTATGAGCAAGCAGCCAATCAGGTACAGACACGCCACACTAAGACATATATAAGCTNCACCATTTCTGGGGCTCGGGGTCTTCCTCACGATNAAGCAATAAAGCTTTGCCACAGAANAATCCGGTTGTCCGAGTGTGTTCTTGCTGGCGAGAACTTAGCTCGGGACAAGAGTGGCGCCGGAAACCCGGGAAAGCCATACCATCGCACCGGCGCCGAGGAGACACCCGTTCACGGGGCCGGTTCAGAACTGTGGGCCATAATTGGCTCTGCAAGGTACGTACGGTCATAAATGGACTCCAGCGTTAGAAGCCTTTTTAATTGTTTTTGTCAGCCTTGTCCTTTTTCTTTTGATTTCATATTGCTTCCACCGATAGAGCTGCTGACTCGCTTTATAGTCACAGCTAGACATGGTTAGTCGGACGCAGATAACCCGCCGTGCCACCCCTGCCATCCGCACAGCCAGGCCGCAGCCCAAAGTTAAGCCGCGGTGCCTCCTCCCATACGTAAGATTTCTCCTGTATATAAAGGAGCAGTATGGGTACTTCCCACTCGGTGGTGACTGCTTTACAGTTGGTCCTGAAACGGAGTGGTCTGAAGATCGCCACTAAAACACTGGAAGGCTTTGTAAAAGAGATAGATCGTATAGATCCGTGGTATGTGTGCTCAGGGTCCCTGACTATTGCCTCCTGGGAAAAACTGGAAGGAGATCTAGTTAGGGAACAGCAGCATGGCAAGCTGAAAGCAGGGACTATGCCATTGTGGAAGCTGGTAAGGTCGTGTTTAAGAGATGAGGAATGTCAACAAATGGTTAAGGCAGGACATACAGTGCTGGAGGAAGTTCAAGACAGTCTATCAGAAGCAGAGTGGAGGGAGAGATTAGGAGCGCAGAGAAAAGGAGGTGCACCTAAGAAAATAGGCCCTTCTGCGGACCTTAAGCCCGAAGTAGAGAGATACAAGGGAAAGGATGCCCTGGGAGAGAAGAGAAAAGAGAAAAATAAGGGAGAGAAGAAGAAAGTTGGGGTAAAAGAGACCCCTAAGAAGGGGAATTTTTATCCACCATTAGATGAGTTTAACGGTCTAGGTTTTTATAGTTTAAAAATAAGAAAAAGGCAAGCGGAGGCAAAAGCCAGCTCATGGAGCGCCAGCTCGCCGAGCAGCCTCTGGGTCCTAGTTCCCCTCCAGCCGCCCCGCTCCACTCCGCTACCCACGAACGCCACTCACCTCCGCATACTCCGCTCCTCCAGGAGCCCAGGAACGGGAGCGTCGGGGGCGGGACATGGCGGTCACTCCACCTGTCCCGTGCCTGCATGAGTCATGTGGCTGCCCGCCACTCTCTTTGTGAAAATGTGCTGTTTTTCTCAGCTGCCACCAGGCTCCGGCCGGTTCTGCCACTCCTTGGCCAGCGCGCGGTGCGCCGCCTGCTAGTCCCACTTGCGCTCCGCCTCGGCTCTTTTTATCTCAGCTGC
>NC_034613.1:106821641-106842778 GCF_900095145.1 Mus pahari | reverse complement strand
AGCAGTCTTGTGGCAACATGGACCCTTATTGTGGGTCCACCCTAATGCTTCCCCTACAAAAATCATTGAATGGTATCCTAATGCAGTTGCTCAACTTGCACTTCNGGGNATAAAAGCAGCCATTACTCATTTTGGGAAAGAACCTCATATGCTAATTGTGCCTTATACCTCTGCTCAAGTTCAAACCTTGGGAGCAACAACTAATGATTGGGCAGTCTTGGCTGCCTTATTCAGGGCAAATTGACAATCATTATCCCAGACATCCAATCTTGCAGTTTGCTTTAAATCAAACCATAGTGTTCCCAGCAATTACAGCCAAACATCCGCTAGCGGATGGAGTGGTGGTGTATACAGATAGATCAAAATCTGGTATAGGAGCATATGTAGTAGATGGCCAGGTAGTATCCAAACAGTATAATGAGACCTCAACTCAGATTGTAGAATGTTTGGTGGTGCTAAAAGTCCTTAAGACTTTTCCAGGGCCGCTTAATATTGTATCTGATTCCTCATATGTACTTAATGCAGTTAATATACTTGAAGTTGCTGGTTTAATTAGACCTTCTAGCAAGCTTGCTCACATTTTTCAACAAATTCAGTTTGTCCTCTTACATAGAAGACATTCTGTTTATATTACTCATATCAGGGCTCATTCTGGCCTTCCTGGCCCTATGTCCTGTGGGAATGAGCTGGCAGACAAAGCAACTAAAATCATGGCTGTTGTTTTGTCCTCGCAGACAGAGACTGCAAAGGAGTTTCATAAACGCTTTCACCTGATGGCTGAAACTTTGCGTCGCTGTTTCGCCTTAACTAGAAAAGAAGCTAGAGACATTGTCACCCAATGTAAAAATTGTTGTCAATTCTTACCTACTCCCCATGTAGGGGTAAACCCCCAAGGCATCAGGCCATTACAGGTCTGGCAAATGGATGCCACTCATGTTTCCTCCTTTGGAAGAAATCGATATTTACATGTTTCTATTGACACCTGTTCTGGTGTTATGTTTTCTACACCTTTAACAGGTGAGAAAGCCTCTCATGCTATACAGCACTGTTTAGAAGCTTGGAGTGCTTGGGGCAAGCCCACAATTCTTAAGACTGATAATGGGCCAGCATATACCTCTAGTAAATTTCAGCAATTTTGTCATCAAATGGATGTCACTCACTTAACTGGCCTTCCTTACAACCCTCAAGGGCAAGGCATTGTGGAGCATGTACACTCAAGTCTTATTTAATAAAGCAAAAAGGGGGAGTTGATCAGATGCTGCCCTCAGTGCCAAGAGTAGCGGTCTCCATGGCACTCTTTACACTTAATTTTTTAAATCTTGATGAGCATGGACACTCTGCAGCTGATCAACATAACTCAGACCCTGATAAACCAAAAGAAATGGTGAAGTGAAAGGATGTTTTATCTGGTTTATGGAAAGGCCNGGATCCTGTTTTAATAAGATCCAGGGGAGCTGTCTGTGTTTTTCCACAGAGTGAAGACAACCCAATTTGGTTACCGGAATGGTAGACACGGAGAATTCTGATGCCTGAAAATGATTCCCGGATGGACTCCTCGGAAAATGCCTCTAGCTCTTGCACCGCCTCTCTGGATTTGGGTTCCTAGTATATTGGGAAAATACAGGTGGGCAATTTTGTCTGCCTTTCCAAAGCCTATACCTGTCCGTCATGATGCGGTTGTTTTCCCCAAGTTTTTCACACATGAGATATGATTTTAAATCTGAATCTTGTTTTCGGGTGTGTTGGGATATCTGGGACTCGCTGTGGTGGGCGTACTTGGTTCTGATGGTGCCGAGTGGTCTAGGTTTATGTTAGTAAGATTCTTACATTTGCCTTTCACCATCGGGTAATCTCTAGTGTTATATGTTCTAGCTGTCTCTGGCTGCAACTTGGCCTTCCTGTGACTTTTTGGCCTCTGTCAGCACTCCTGGGAGTCCAACTCTTTCCTGAGTCCCAGTGGTCAGAGCACTCTCTGCAGGCAAGCTCTCCTCTTGCAGGGAAGGTGCACAGAAGTCAGGAGCTCAGATCCACCTCCTGAGTCCTGGGGTCAGAACCCTCCCCAGAGGATGACTCTCCTCTGGCAGGTAAGGTGTCCAGGGGTCTGGGTCTGAGCTCTGCCTCCTGATTGAGGATGAAGGCCCGAAGGGACCCTGTCCAAGAAGCTCTGTTTCTTCTGCCAACCATGTGCTCTACTGCATAGACTGGTCTCAATGATCCCTAGATCCTCGGTGTGCTCAGGCCTGTCAAGTTCATGCCCAGGATTGCAAGCGGCTGGCCCCTACCAGAAAGAACCCTAGCCACTGGTTGGGTTGGTTTCCTTTGTCCCTGTTCCTACCGGTACAAGATCCTCTGGGATTTTGGAAACAGATGTTGCATTCCACTTACGAGTGTTCTCAAGATCCTGGGTGTGCTAAGGTGCCGGCAGCTTGGAGAGTCTTCTTGGGACTTTGGGAACCTCTGACCAGTTTGTGCCCAACATCCTGAGACCTTTTAATAATTTTTCTGACATTCATTTTGTATTTGTTTTTAAAAAACAGAAAGAATATAAAATGTGCTAACATATAAGGGGAATTTGGGAAGCGTTAAAACAATAAAGTATAAAGGATAAAAAAAAATCCAGCATAACAGGGGAAAGCATCAGAGAATTTAATTCCTAGCTGAAAATTGTTGGTAATTTATGTCTGTTGGAATGGAAGGCCACTCTGTTGAAGAATGCAGCTCATAAGAGTCTACCCAGATACATACAGGCAGCACTAAATAGACTTTATGAGTTATAAAAAGATAAATATTTTAAAAAAACCATGAAATTACAAAAGAATGGTGATGGTATGAATAGGGAGTAATTAAATGAGAGAAAATTAAAGAATGTAATACTCATAGAATGTTATGTTCATGAATGAAATTCTTTTTGTTTTTAATTGGATTTTTATTTGTTTACATTTCAAATATTATCCCTTTCCTGGTTTCACTGCTGACAGCTCCCTAATACATTCCCCCTTACCCTGCTTTTAGGAGAATTATCTCCAACCCCTCCCCCTACCTACCCACTCTTGCCTCAAAGCCCTACCATTCTTCTACACTGGGGCATCAAGCCTTCACAGGACCAAGGGTCTCTTCCCCTCTCATTGATGCTAGATAAGTTCCCCTCAGCTCCTTCAGTCCTTCCCCAAACTCCTCCATTGAGGTTCCTGTGCTCAATCTGATGGTTGGCTGTGAGCATTTGCATCTGTATTGGTCAGGATCTGGTATCAGAAATAGTAGCTGTGTTTCCTGCCTCCATGTGGGATAGATCCCCAGATGGGGCAGCAACTGGATGGCCTTTTCTTAAGGATCTGTTCCACTCTTTGTCCCTGTATTTCCTTCAGACAGGAGCAATTCCAGGTTAAAATTTTGGAAATTGGGGGGTGAGGGTGAGGGAAGGCCACATGCCTCAACTAGGGGGTCATGCCTAATCTCTAGATATGGTCTCAACATATTCTCCCTACCCTTGTGTGGTATTACAGGTAATATCATCCTCCCTGTGGCATAATGAGAGTTTCTTGCTTTCCTGGCATCTAAGAATTTCTGGTTGCTACCCCCAGTTCCCAATCCCTCCCTTCCTACACAACTCTGTTGAATTCCCTGACCCTTTGTTTATCTTCTCCATTTCCTCCTATACCTGATTCTTTCCCTCTTTTTCTCCTGTGCCTCCTCTCTTTCTCCAAAGTCCCTCCCATGCTCTACTTCCCTTGATTATATTGTCCCCCCCTTCTAAGTAGGACTGAAGAATCCGCTCTTTGGTCTTCCTTCTTCTTGAGCCTCGTGTGGTCTATGAATTCTATTATACATATTCCACACTCTTTGCCTAATTAATACAAGATACAATGAGGTGCTGAGAAGAAGATATATTCTTTTGTTTTAAGGTGAAATGGTCTATAGATATTTATTAAATCCATTTGGTTTATACCTTCTGTTAGTTTCACTGTGTCTGTGTTTAGTTTCTGTTTCCATGATCTGTCCATTGATGAGAGTAGGGTGTTGAAGTCTCCCACTATTATTGTGTGAGTTGCAATGTATGCTTTGAGTTTTAATAAAGTTTATTTTATGAATTTTAAACATAGATGTTGAGAACTGAGAATTCCTCTTGATAGATTTTTCCTTTGATGAATATGAAGTGTCCTTCGTTGTCTTTTTTTGATAAGTTTAGGTTGAAAGTCGATTTTATTTGATATTAGAATGGCTACTCCAGATTCTTTCTTAGGACAATTTACTTGGAAAATTGTTTTCCCACCTTTTACTCTGAGGTAGTGTCTGTCTTTGTCACGGAGGTGCGTTTCCTGTATGTAGCAAAATGTTGGGTTCTGTTTATGTATCCAGTCTGTTAGTCTATGTCTTTTTATAGGGGACATGAATACATTGATCTTAAGAGATAGCCAAGGAGTACACATGGCTCCAGCTGCAAATGCAGCAGAGGATGGTCTTGTCAGGCATCAATGGGAGGAGAGGTCCTTGGTCCTATGAATGCTCAATAGATACTCAAGCATAGGGGAATTGAAGGCAGGAAGATGGGAGTGGATGGGTGGGTGGAGGAACACCCTCATAGAAGCAGGAGGAGGAATGATGGGATAATGGGTTTCTGGGATGTGGGAAACCAGGAAAGAGGGTAATGTTTGAAATGTAAATAAAGAAAATATCCAATAAAAATGCAAAAAATATTAAGGAATAGCGATTATTGCTTCCTGTTATTTTGTTGTTGTTGTTAGAGGTAGAATTAGGTTTTTGTAGCTTTCTTCTTTTGGCTTTGTTGAAAGAAGACTACTTCTTACTTTTTCTAGGATGTAATTTCCCTCTTTGTATTTTACTTGTCCATCTATTTTCCTTTGTAGGGCTGGATATGTGGAGAGAAATTGTTTAAATTTGGTTTTGTCATGGAATACTTGGGTTTCTCCATCTAAGGTAACTGAGAGTATTGCTAGGTATAGTAGTCTGGGCTGGCATTTGTGCTCTCTTAAGGTCTGTATGACATCTACCCAGGAACTTCTAGCCTTCATTGTCTCTAGTGAGATGTCTGCTGTAATTCTGATAAGTCTGCCTTTTTATGCTACTTGATCTTTTTCCCTTACTGCTTTTAATATTCTTTCTTTGTTTTGTGCATTTGCTGTTTTGATTATTATGTGATGGGAGGAATTGCTTTTCTGGTCCAATCTATTTGGAGTTCTGTAGGCTTCTTCTATGTTTATGGGCATCTATTTCTTTAGGTTAGGGAAGTTTTCTTCTAAAATTTTGTTGAAGATATTTACTGGCCTTTTAAGTTTTTATACTTATTATCCTTGGGATTGGGTTTCTCATTGTGTTCTGGATTTCCTAGATGTTTTGAGTTAGGACTATTTTACTTTTTGCATTTTCTTTGACTGTTGTATCAATTGTTTTCTATAGTGTCTTCTGCCCCAGAAGTCTTCTATCTCTTTTATTCTGTTGATGATGCATGTATCTATAACTCCTGATTTCTTTCCTAAGGTTTTCATTCTCCAGAGTGTCTCCCTTTGTGATTTCTTTGTTGTTTCTATTTCCATTTTTAGAACCTGGAAGTTTCTGTTCAATTCCTTTGCCTGTTTGGTTGTGTTTTGGTATAACTCTTTAAGGGATTTTTGTATTTCCTCTTTAGAGGTTTCTAGCTGTTTACTTCTGTTCTCATGTATTTCTTTAAGGGAGTTATTTATGTCCTACTTAAAGTCCAGTATCAGTATCATGATATATGATTTTAAATCCAAATCTTGCTTTCCTGGTGTGTTGGAGTATCCAGGGCTTGCTGTAGTGGGAGAACTGGGTTCTGATGATGCCAAGTAGCCTTGGTTTCTCTTGTTTATGTTCTTGCACTTGCCTCTCACCATCTGATTACTCATGGTGTTACCTGGTGTTTCTGTCTGACTGTGGCTTGTCCCTCATGTAAACCTGTGTGTCAGCACTCATGTGAGACCATCTCTCTCATGATGGACATGGGTATGGAGAGCTTGGCACAGAGTCAGCTCTGGGGCACAGATGGAAACAGGAAGGATTTTGTCCCAGGCTGCTCCTAGGTTACTGTGTCATGAGGGCTTCAGTTAGGTCCTATTGGGCAAGGTATTTGAGCAGAAGTGGTGGTCTTACCTGTACTCTCAGGTGTGTCAGCACTCCAGGTAGACCAGCTTTCTTCTGTCAGGATTTATGTATGGAGAGCTATGGCATTGGGTCAGCTCCAGGAGCAGATGGCAACTGGAAGCATGTATGAAATTCTTAACACAAATGTTTTAAGTTAACCTCTGGAAATTTGCTTTATCTAGACATAACCATTTTTTTTTATTTTGTTTTAGAGTTAATAATGTTCTATATCATATGCAATCAAATAAGATATTAACAATACTGATATTGTCTTTTTTCTTAGTTTATAGTGTTTTATTTTAGTACCTCACTACTGTTTCCAAAGTAAGTGATCATTATTTTGTGAACTTCTACTACTTAAAAACATTTCACACCAAACAAATCATTAATCATTTATTAATCTACTCTGGAAACATATTAGCAAGTGATAAAGACAATGGCTTTTTCTTAGGTCACACTCAAACTGAGGATTTAGGATCAGCCTTTCCACTCTCTTATCCCCCTCTTCTTGGAAATCACATGCATAGCCACTTGAGTTACTAGTTTGGACATGAAGTTCTTCTGACTCTCTTATCCCAGGCCATCCACCCTACCACTATTTGGTAAGACACTCCTTTCTTTGAGGTGACCTCTGTAAAATTTGCTACTTTTATTTCACCATCAACTGACTCCTATGTTTTGAGGTCCTTTTTATATTTTTAGTACTTGAATATTTTTCAACAAGTTCCTCGATGGTATCTTCTGCTACATCTTCAGAACTTAACTCTTGGATTAAAAACTAGTGATATTAAATTTTGCTAGAATGCAGAACAATCTAGCAGAATGTATGTTAAAAAATATATACGAAATTCCAGTTCATCACCCATACTTACCTCTGAGGTTTTTCATTGCTCCTGTGATATCTGCTCAGCTTTAATTAAAATATATATGTTATCTTATATCCTGAGTCTCTAAGAGATCAGTCCATGCAGAAGACCGCACGGGGCACAGAAGCAACAGAACTTCTTAGACAGGGTCCCTTCGGGAATTCAGCCTTAGCCAGGAGGAAAAGCTGAGGCCCAGACCTCTGTGCACCTTCCCCTCCAGAGGAGAGTCAGCCCACAAGGAGGGCTCTGACTCTGAGACACAGGGGAGAGCACCATCTTGAATCTCGAGTCTCTCAAAGACCAGTCCCCATAGGCAAGCGCGCAAGCTGCAGAAACAACAGAACTTGTTGGACAGAGTCCCTTCTGGCCTTCATATTAAGCCAGGAGGCAGAGCTCTGCTCCAGACCTCAGTGCACCTTCCCTGAAAGAGGAGAGCTTGCCTCCAGAGAGTGCTCTGACAACTGGAACTCCCAGGTATGCAGACACAGGTTAACAGAATGAGAGGAAGAACAAGCTCCAGCCAGAGACAACTAGAACACATAACATGAGAGATTAACAAACGGCAAAAGGCTAAGAATCTTACTAACAGAAACACTCAGCATCATCAGAACCAAGTACTCCCACCACAGCGAGTCCTAGATACCCCAACATACTCAAAAAGTAAGATTTGGATTTAAAATCACTTCTCATGATGCTGGTAGAGGATTTTAAGAAGGACATAACTTACTTAAAGAAATATAGGAGCACACTGCTAAACAGGTAGAAGTCCTTAAAGAGAAAGCAAAAAATTCCCTTAAAGTACTAAAGGAAAACACAACCAAACAGGTAATGGAATTGAACAAAACCATCAAAGATCTAAAAATGGAAGTAGAAACAATAAAGAAAACCAAAAGGGAGACAATTCTGGAGATATAAATCCTAGGAGAGAAATGTTGAACCATAGATGTGATCATCAGCAACAGAATAAAAGAGATGGAAGAGAGACTCTTAGGTGAAGAAGATTCCATAGAAAACATGAACACAACAAAGAAAATGCAAAATGGAAAAAGACCCTAACTCAAAACATCCAGGAAATCCAGGACAAAATGAGAAGACTAAACTGAGATCTAATAGATGATAGTGAAGATTTTCAACTTAAAGGACAAGTAAATATCTTCAACAAAATTGTACAAGAAAACTTCCCTAACCTAAAGAAAGAGATGCCTGTGAACATAGAAGAAGCCTACAGAACTCCAAATAGACTGGACCAGGAAAGAAATTCCTCTTGACACATAATAATCAGAATAACAAATACACTAAATAAAAATAGAATATTAAAAGGCAGTAAGGGAAAAAGGTCAAGTAACATATAAAGGCAGACATATTATAATTACACCAGTCTTTTCACCAGAGACTTTTCACCAGATGTTATAAAGACCTTAAGAGAACACAAATGCCAGCCCAGTCTACTATACCCAGAAAAACTTGCAATTACCATAGAAGGAGAAACCAAAGTATTCCATGACAAAACCAAATTTACATAATATCTTTCCATGAATCGAACTCTTCAAAGGATAAGAAAGGGAAAACTCAAACACAAGGAGGGAAACTATGTACTAGCAAAAACAAGAAAGTAATCCTTCAACAAACCTAACAGAAGATATCCACAAGAACTGAATCCCAACTCTAACAACAAAAATAATAGGAAGCAACAATTACTTTTCCTTAATATCTCTTAATATCAATGAACTCAATTCCCAAATAAAAAGACATAGACTAATAGACTGGCTACATAAACAGGACCCACCATTTTGCTGCTTACAGGAAAACCACCTCAAGGACAAAGATAGACACTACCTCAGAGTGAAAGCCCGGAAAACAGTTTTTCAAGCAAATGGTCCGAGGAAATAAGCTGGAGTATCCATTCTAATATCGAATAAAATTGACTTCCAACCCAAAGTTATCCAAAAAGACAAGGAGGGGCACTTCATACTCATCAAAGGTAACATATTCCAAGATGAACTCTCAATTCTGAATGTCTATGCTCCAAAAGTGAGGACATCCACATTCATTAAAGAAACTATACTAAAGCTCAGAGCACACATTGCACCTCGCACAATAATAGTGTGAGACTTCAACATCCCACTCTCATCAATTGACAGATCCTCGAAACAGAAACTAAGCAGAAGTTATAAAAGAAATGGATTTAACAGATATCTATAGAACATTTTATCCTAAAACAAAAGGATATACCTTCTTCTCAGCACCTCATGGTACCTTCCCCCAAATCGACCATATAATTGGTGACAAAACAGGCCTCAACAGATACAAAAATACTGAAACTATCTCATGCATCCTATGAGATCACCACGGACTAAGCCTGATCTTCAATAACAACATACATAATAGAAAGCTAACTTTCATGTGGAAGCTGAACAACGCTCTACTCAATGATAACTCTGTCAAGGAAGAAATAATGAAAGAAATTAAAGACTTTTTAGAGTTTAATGAAAATGAAACCACAACATACCCAAACTAATGGGACACAGCGAAAAGCAATCCTAAGAGTAAAACTCATAGCTCTGAGTGCCTCCAATAATAAATGAAAGAGAGCATACATTAGCAGTCTGAGAGCACACTTAAATGCTCTAGAACAAAAGGAAGCAAATTTACCTAAGAGAAGTAGATTGCAGGAAATTATCAACATCAGGTCTGAAATCAACCAAGTAGAAACAAAAAGAACTATTCAAAGAATCAACTAGTCCAGGAGCTGTTTTGTTTTGTTTTTTTTTCAGTAATTCAGCATGATAGATAAAACCTTAGCAGACTAACTACAGGGCAGATGGACAGTATCCTGATTATCAAAATTAGAAATGAAAAGGAAGACATAACAACTGAACATGAGAATATCCAAAACATCATCAGATCCTACTACAAAAGGCTATACTCAACACAACTGGAGAACCTGGATGAAATCGACAAATTTCTAGACAGATACCAGGTACGAAAATTAAATTAGGATCAGATTAATGACCTAAACTGTCCCATATCCCCTAAAGAAATAGATGCAGTCATTAATAATCTCCCAACCAAAAAAAAAAGAAAAAAGAAAAAAAAGCACAGGACCTGATGACACAGAACAGCAGATGCTGGTGAGGATGTGTGTAGAGAAAGAGAGACATGCCTCCTTTGTTGGTGGGATTGCAAGCTGGACAACCTTTCTGGAAATCAGTCTGGAGGTTCCTCAGAAAATTGGACATAGTACTACCGGAAGATCCAGCCATTCCTCTCCTGGGCATATACCCAGAAAATGTTCTGACTTGTAATAAGGACACATGCTCTANTATGTTCATAGCAGCCTTATTTATAATAGCCAGAAGCTGGAAAGAACCTAGATGTCCCTCAAAAGAGGAATGGATACAGAAAATGTGGTACATTTACACAATGGAGTACTACTCAGCTATTAAAAACAATGAATTTATGAAATTCTTAGGCAAATGGATATATCTGGAGGATATCATCCTGAGTGAGGTAACCCAGTCACAAAAGAACTCACTTGATATGCACTCACTGATAAGTGGATATTAGCCCAGAATCTAGAATACCCAAGATACAATCTCCAAAACATAAGAAAATAAAGAAGAAGGAAGATCAACACGTGGATACTTCATTCCTCCACAAAATAGGGAATAAAATACCGATAAAAGAAGTTGCAGAGACAAAGTTTGGAGCTAAGACGAAAGTATGGACAACCCAGGGAGTGCCCCATCCGGGGGTCCATCCCATAATCGGCCACCAAATGCAGACACTATTGCATATGTCATAAACATTTTGCTGACAGGACTCTGATATAGCTATCTCATGTGAGGCTATGCCAGTGTCTGTCAAATACAGAAATGGATGCTCACAGTCATCTCTTTGATGGAATGAAGGAGCTAGAGAAAGTACCTAAGGAACTAAAGGGGTCTGCATCCCTATAGGAGTAGCAGGAATATGAACTAACCAGTATCCCCAGAGCTTGTTTCTCTAGTTGAATATGTAGCAGAGGATGGTCTAGTTGGCCATCAATGGGAAGAGATGCCCTTGGTCTTGCAAAGTTTATATGCCCCATTACAAGGGAATTCCAGGGCCAGGAAGCAGGATTGGGTGGGTTGGGGAGCAGGGCAGGTGGAGGGTATAGGGGACTTTTGGAGAGGAAACTAGGAAAGGGGATAGCATTTGAAATGCAAATGAAGAAAATATCTAATAAAATAAAATAAAATATGTATGTTCTAAACAGCCAGGATAACTAAAAGTCACTTTTAAAAGTGTATTCCAGGGCAGAAAATAACAAACATCTGACTCTATATTATGATGAATGTAACCTTGATTATGGTAAACACAATGAGGACATACAACATGTTTCCCTAGGAGGGGCATCTAAAAGTTAGACTGGATATCTTGTACACAATTCTGACATTGTCAGAGCAGGACAGGAGCTTCTCATCTAGGTGCTTGAAGTTGCCAAATTGTTACTTGCATGTACTAGAAAATGTTCCTGCAGCTCAGCTTGCTCACCAATCAGGAATACCAGCTGTTCAGCAACTTGTGTACCAAGACAGAGCTCAGCAATTCCCAGCAGGAACACTGCCACCCGCATCCCCGAGATTTCTGTCATCCATGAATAAAGTTTCCTGTAGTTAAGGATCCTCTCCTCAGGTTTAATTGAGTTTTAGCTTTATTCATGAAATTTTCTTTGCATTTTTATCATTTCCTCATTAGTATTCCAGTAGGTAATGAGAATATCCTTTATATTTTCTTGAACCTTCATTTTATTCCATTGCAGTTACATTGATACCATTTTCATCTTTATCAGATTGTCAGTTAGTATTAATGTCTCTAAATGGTTTCTTTATAATCCATTTTCTCATATGCTGTATACTTTAATATCTATTTTTTTAATTTTTAAAATTTCATCATTTGATTTATATCAATTTGTTTTCTAAAAAAATATTTTACTGTTTAAACATTTTAAACTTTTTATTTTTATTATGAGTGAGTGCTATGTCTGCATGTACACCTGCATTCCAGAAGAGGATATTAGATCCCCATTCAGATGGTCATGAGATACCATGTGGTTACTAGGAACTGAACTCAGGACCCCTAAAAGAATGGTCAGTACTCTTAACTGCTGAGTTACCTCAGCAGCACCTCAGTTTCTGATTTTAATATCTATGTCCTAGACACGTGGTCCTGGTATTCAGAAGAGGTATCTATCTTGTGCAAAGGAGGTAGCCATCTTGTTTGGCTACTGCCCTGTGACCTCAGGATTCTGTTGTCATGGTAATATTCATGTTGTCTCTTTAAGGTCTAGCTTAGGCTGGTCTGATACTTTATCCTTTCCAGGCTACATGTCATTTATACATCTACAGCCTTTTATCAGAAAGTAACATTTCTATGACTTAAAAGTACCGGATATTATACTTTTGAGGTAATTTTTCATTCCTTCTGAAACTATTTCTTTCCCCACCCCATTGGATTCTTACTCTTTCAAGCTATTCTTTCTTATTTTGTTATTCTCAACATAATTATATATAGTTATGAAAATAAATTCTGTTCAATTCGTGTTGTACTTTAATATCATAGTCATGGTCCATCTTAGAACTAGATTGTGACTAACATGTTTTTCTTCTTTATTGTGAAGTGATAACTTCTCTCAAAATTTAAGTTTGAACTGCTCACCTTTCTGGAAACAGGGCATTGGTGTTATCTGAGAATACTCTGGTAAGTGCCTTTTTGTATTGTTCCTCTTTGGAGGTCTTTTAGGGGAATTACTTTGTCCTTGGTATATTTAGTTTACACATATATTGTGTTATAGAAACATATATACTCAATCATGTCTAAGTTGCACTGTATTTGTTTTAAATAAAAATATTTAACTGGAACAACTTTGAAAGTATTAACTTCAACTAGATAATCAATTTATCTTTTATATCCTTTTGACTGTACTCTTTTCTATTTTTGATTTTTAAAAATTCATATTATTTGGTAATACTTCCATATCCTGAAGTCTAGTCCATTATGAGTACTGTAAATACATTGAATGCTCAGCAGGAATTGACACTATAAAATCAAGTCCTTGTTATAATGTAAGACTGGTCATATACTCAGTGTTTAATATCCAGGTTAAATATGTCTGATCATTACAGGTTAAATATACCTGATCATTATAGGACATAATTCCAGGTTTACATTTTCTGTACTCTTTAGTTTTTATGAAAAAAATTATACCTGAAAATTACATGTGAATGTGTTTCTATTTCAATTTTCTGTTAATGAGGTAAACAGCCTGACCAAACATTGTTTAGACTACAAAAGGGCTTATGTCAGATTAAAATTACAGGTAGTAGTTACTTAAGAAATTCATAGAAGGAACTCAAGGCAGGCACCTGGAGCAAAAACCATGGAGAAAGACTGCTTACTCAATTGCTGATATGCTCACATTCAGTTACCTTAATGCTTTTCTCTTTTTCAAAAACTTTGTGTTTCATACAACATATTTCAATGATATTTAATCTCTCTACCAGTTATGCCAGAAGCACACTCCCCTATCCATCCAATTATGAGTTCTGCTTTTAATGGTCCTCAATACCTATTTTGAATGCCCAGATATTCCTTGATATTTGTTCCTCCACTGGAGATTGTTCAACTTACATTCTTTTATTTCTCTCTTTTTTATTAATTTCTTTATATTTCAAATGCTCACCCTTTTCCCTGTTTCCCCTCTGAACCCCCCCATCCAATCCCTCTCCCCATGCTTAATAACCCACCCACTCCCTCTTTCATGTCCTGGCATTCCCCTACACTGAGGCATGGAGCTTTCACAGGACCAAGAGCCTCTCCTCTCATTGATGTTCCATAAGGCCATCCTCTGCTACATATGGAGCTATAGCCATGGGTCCCTCCATGTGCACTCTTGGGTTGGTGGTTTAGTCCCTGGGAGCTCTGGGGTACTGCTTGGTTCATATTTTTGCTCCTCATATGGGGCTGCAAACCTCTTCAGATCCTTCAGTCCTTTCTCTAATTCCTCCATTGGGGGCCCTGTGCTCAATCCAAGGGATATCTGTGAGCATCCACTTCTGTATTTGTCAGGCATTGGCAGAGTCTCTCAGGAGACAGCTAAATCAGGCTCCTGTCCACAAGTACTTGTTGACATCCACAATAGTTTCTGGGTTTAGTAACTGTATTTAGGATGGATCCCCAGGTAGGGAAGTCTCTGGATGACCTTTCCTTCAGTTTCTGCTCCACACTTTGACTCTGTAGCTCCTCCCATGGTTACTGTGTGATCCTTCTTCTAAGAAGGGCCAAAGTATCCACACTTTGGTCTTCCTTCTTTTTGAGCTTCATGTGGTTTGTGAATTATATCTGGGGTATTCTGAACTTTTGGGCCAATATCCACTTAGCAGTGAGTGCATATCCTATGTGTTTTTTTGTTCCTGAGTTACCTCATTCAGGATGATATTTTTCTAGTTCCATCCATTTGCCTAAGAACTTGATGAGTTTATTGTTTTCAATAGCTGTGTAGTACTCCACTGTGGAAATATACCACATTTTCTATATTCATTTCTCTGTTTAGGGACATCTGGTTTCTTTCCTGCTTTTGACTATTATAAATAAGACTGCAATGAACATAGGGTAGCATGTGTCCTTATTGCAGGTTGGAGCAACTTCTGAGTATATGCTCAGATGTGGTATAGCTGGATCCTCAGGTAGTAATATGCCCAGTTTTCTGAGGAACTGCCATACTGATTTCTAGAGTGGTTGTACCAGCTTGCAATTCCAACAACAATGGAGGACTGTTCCTCTTTCTCCACATCCTTGCCAGCATCTGCTGTCACCTGAGATTTTGTTCTTAGCCATTCTGACTGATGAGAGTGGAGCCACAATTACTCTGATACTTAAACCACATTAAGACCCAAAAAGGACAGAGAACTTCAGACCAATTTCCCTTATGAATATTGGTGCAAAAATACTCAAGAAAATTCTTGCAAATCAAATCTAAGAACACATCAAAACTATCATCCATTATGATCACATAGGCTTCATCCCAGGGATTGAGTAATGGTTCAATACTTGGAAATCCATCAACATAATCCACTATATAAACAAACTCAATGATAAAAAGCACATAAATATTTCATTAGATGCTGAGAAAGCATTTGACAAAATCCAACAACCCTTCATGATAAAAGTCTTGGAAAGATCTACTTACTTTCTTAGAGAAAATTGTCTCTCTCTCCCAGAAGCTACCAGTTTCTAGAGATGGGATTGTATGTCAATTTCCTCTCCCCATACTGATATTTTATCTGACATGATCATGTGCAAGTTTTGTGTATGCTATCCAAACTTCAGGGAGTACACATGTTAACCTACCCTATTGTTTCCAGAAGATATTATTTCTTTATACTCATCCATCATCTCTGGATCACATACTATTTTTCTCTTTCACCATGCTTCATGATCCTTGAGAGTACATATTATTATTTATAGGCTGGAAATTTTTCATTCCTTTTTTTTTTTTTTTTTGAACGTTGATCAGTTGTGAGACTTGGTTTTAATCGGCATCTATTGCAAATAGAATCTTCTTAGATGAGAATTAATAGATGCATTGATCCATGGGTGCAAGAAATCATTAATAAATGTTCAATACTATGGTATTTTAACTAAGTAGTAGTATTATTTTTTTTTCTAGGACTGTAGTTTTTTTAGGTTCTTGGTACAAAATGGTGACACATATTGATTTTATCTTGTGGGATAGAATTTTAATGCTATAAAAATGTAGTTGGTTGGTCTAATAATGACCCTGCCACTATTAACCAGTGAACATATTTTGTCATGGCATTTACTGTTGTAGCTAAGTATGACTAACCATCACTTTCCTCCTGTACCTTGCCATGTACTCTCTAGCACAATGGATATTAGTCATAGGATGAATTTTATAAGCCAGTAGCATCTTGGTTCCTCCATGTTCTGGACAATACTGTGTAGTATCCTTACCAATAGGGTCTTAGGGACAATTTTGAAGGATAAGCAATATCAACAACAGTAGCCTGCTTTATTAGAAGATATATAGAAACTCATTGACCAGCAACCTTCAAAACGATAAACTGTTCATTGTACTGTGTTTTTCATTTAAAAGTTTGTGATGTTTAGCATAGGTATTATATTCCCATTGTAGGGCTACTCCATTTAAAGTCTTTAAATAAATGTATATGTTTAAGCTTTATGGGGCTTCTAAAATAGTAAGTTTCTATGAGGCTTTTTCATAGTTGTTAATGCTATTTACCCCCACCCCATAAATTTTGTTCTATCTTGACTTCCACTTCACTAACCCAAATTAATATTCCTGTTCCGTTACTCCCCTTTAATCCAATGCATTTTTGTCTCCTCTCATTTGGAAGTCATTTCTCACAAACCTTTAATAAATTTTTTTCCCTAATCACACATATCTGGAGTTTCAAAGTGAACATCCAAAGATGAGAAGAAGCATATCATAATTTTCTTTCTGGGTCTGGGTTAACTCATTCACAATGATTGTTTCTACTTCATTCATTTACATGCAAATGCCATTATATTTTTCCTAATAGTTGAATACCATACCATTGTGTAAATATATTGCAATTTCATTATTCATTTTTTAATTGATAAATATTTAGGCTGAATATATGTTCTAGCTATTGTGAATAGAGAAGCAATAATTGTTAATAAATAGGTATCTCTAGAATAGGATGTTGAGTGCTTGGTATATATCCAAGAACCTTATGGCTGGATAATATGATAGCTATATACTTAGCTTTCAGAATATTTTCCATACTTATTTCCATAGTGACTATACCAGGTTGCAATCTCATCAGCAGTGAATTATTGTCACTGTTTCCACAAAGCCTTTCTAGCATTTATCATTAGCTGTTTTCTTGATGAAATGAAAATTTAATTTCATTATTCTTCATATATGTAGCTATCCAGTTTGGATAGCACAATGTGTTAAAAATGTAATTCCCTAAATCAGTGACTTTCATCCTGTGGGAGGACACATTTCCTTTGGTACTCAAATGACCATCTCACAGGGTCACCAGATCCCATTGGAAAAGACATATATTTACATTATGATTCATAACAGTAGCAAACAAAATAATTTTATAATGGATGGTGACCACAACATGAGTAACATTATTGAAGGGTCACTTTAATAGAATCCTTAGGACCCATAGGAAAGTTGGAAACCACTGGGAATCTGTACTGAATTGTTGTACAAGCTGTTAAAAGTCAGGCAGCTGGAAGTGTATGCATCATAACTTCTATTGATGAATGAGTTTTATTTATGAAAGATTTAAATTGGTTTTATAAATATAACTCTTTAATATCAATCAAAGTTTAGTATGGATAATGAAACCTCGATCAATGCTTTTGTTGTTCAGAATTGTTGTATATATCCTAGGCATTTGTATTTTGATATGCAATTATATATTGTCTTTTCAAATAACATTAATAAATGTAAATGGATATTATGGAGATTGTGATGTTGCCACAGACTACCTCCATTTTGGGGTATCCTGTGACAGGCACGCAAGGATTCAGCAGATGACAAACAGACTGACATGACAGAGTATGTAGAATCTGAATATATTGTTCAAATCGAGCATCAAACTTTTAGTACAGAACAAACAAGAGAAGCCAGGCAGGACACATCTGCAAGAGTTACAGTGACATAAAACAAAGGATTGTATACATCAAAGACCAGGGGGAACAGGCATCTTAAGGAGAAAGCCAGGTGTCAATTGTTAACCCCTACCACAAGGGATTTCCATTAAATCCTTGATTATGCTGTTCCTTTGGGCCTAGCAGAAAAATACTTGTTTTAGGGGGTTCTGTTCTAGCAGACCTTCTCATGAATAATGTAATACCACAACCCCCCTATTTCCTAGGCCTTGAATATGAAAGTGACTTCCAGTAAAATACTGTAAGAAAGCATGCAAGTCCCTCCACAATATTGCAGGGACAAGTCTGGGGCTATTAGAAAGCAAGGTTCCAGTAGGCTGAGTTTCCTTGAAACTTTTTGCCTCAGGACTTCTTCCAGGTTTCCAAACCTGTAATGCGAGTCACTACTGGAGTGCATGTAGCATGATGTATCTATTGATTATTTTGGGAGGTTTGGTTGTTTTTACAATATTATTTCTGCCCATCCACATTCAGGAAAGTTCTTTCTGTTTTCTGGTATCTTCTGACATTTCCTTTTGAGTGTTTTAAAATTACCCCATAGGAAGAACAACAATATCAACCATCCAGATTCCCCAGAGCTCCCAGGGACTAAACCACCAACCAAAGAGTACACATGAAGGGACCCATTTCTCCAGCTGCATATGTAGCAGAGGATGGCCTTGTCCACAATCAATGGGAGCAAAAGCACTTTAGTCCTGTGAAGGCTCCATTCCCCAGTGTAGGGGAATGCCAGGGCAGAGAAACAGTAGTGTGTGGGTGGGTGGGAGAACACCCTCATAGAAACAAGGGGAGGGGCAATGGGATAGGGAGTTTCCAGAAAATGGACCACCCAGAGCTCTCAGGGACTAAGCCATCAATCAAGGAGTACACATGGCTACAGCTGCATATGTAGCATAGGATAGCCTTGTCATGCATCAATGGAAGGATAAGTCCCTGGTCCTATGAAGGCTAGATAGATGCCCCAGTGTAGGGGAATTGAGGACAGGGAGTTGGGAGTGGCTGGATGGGTGGACAAACACCCTCATTGAAGCAGGGAGAGGGAGGATGGGAAAGGTGGTTTCCAGGAGGAAACTGGGAAAGGGGATAACATTTGAAATGTAAATTTAAAAATATCTAAGAAAAAAGAAAAAAAAAAGAAGGAGGGAGTTGCAAAGGAGTTTTACTTAGGCAATGAGTACTGATAGAACTGGTAATATGAGTTTGGGATTCTTGCCCAGTCATATGGTCCTCAGGAAAGTTATGTATTTTCATGAAGTTGTTGGTGTAGGGATAGTGCTCTTCCCCTGGAATGGAGTAATCATCTAGTATCCGGATGGATGTTGCTGACAAAGCTATTCTAGTGTTAGTGAAGAGACAGAGCCTTATAAATGCTTACATTGTACATTGTACAATGCTTATAAATGGAATTAATGGTATACATCTAAGCTCTCTGACAAATGCTGGGAATTGAAGGGTACTTGGGAGTTATGCATGGGGTTAACAACATATTTGGTTATCTTGACCTTAAGATAATATATGGGAAGGGGTATAGATTGTTAGTAAAGACAAGTCAGCCTTATGCACATCACAAGGTTTGAGTAGATCTGTTCATAAGGCTATAGTGCCTATGACTGGAGATGGGTGACTCTCATATAGTAGAAATTGCTATAGTGAGAGGAAAGAACCATATGCCAGTATAGAAAATGGACTAATTGTCTACATCAGAAGTGGACAAAGTTTGCTGTGTTGGCAGATTTGCTTTGTAGTGGAAAGTCTAGTCTACCTGGCTAGGGATGGAGACAGGGTTGTTCTTTCTGAATAGATGTGGCTAGAAGTACAAATTGGGACTCCTATCTGAAGTTGAATATGGGGAAATGGGTTTAGGAAAGAAGATGAGACGTGCATTTCTTAGGCAGATGATAAAATTTCTGCCTTTTTCATGGATCTTAAGACCACACATCTAGGCATGGCACTACCTATATTGAGCTGAGTCCTCCACTATCAATCATCAATCAAGACAATCTCTCACAGACATGGTAACATGCCAATGTGATCTGAGCAGTGCCCTAGTTTACAGTCATTCTTTTCAGATGATTCATAATTTTGTCAAGGTAACAATGAAAACTAACTTCTAAAATATCTGACTATTCACAAAACTATTTTAAAACATTCGAGTGATTTTCTTTTTCAATATTCTGGTAACTGTTATAAACATACCTCATTTATATTTTTAGTTACAGATTTTTCTTTTATGAAAAATTATCCTTGTCATTTTCTACTTTTCAGAATTTTTAAAATATACCACTGTCATCACTACTTAAGGTTTCAAATTAGTACGTTATTTTTACATAGATGTGATCTTATAGAATCGTTGTAATTATTATACTTTGTTTACAGTCATATTTGAACTTATATCAATTAAATTAAGTATTGAACCTAAGACACTCTTTTGTAGAGCACATATTCATCTTGGTTAATAGTTTTTAATGTAAAGCCAGATTATTTATTTATTTATTTGTTTGTTTGTTTATTTATCTTTTAGGATTCTGAGTTGCCTAGTTATCCTTCCTGCAAAACGAATCTCATCTCAGGTCAGTCTTACATTTTACTCAGAGAAGGTCACTTTTTTCTGTCATTATTCTCTGTAAGTGCCCACAGATGTTTACTGGGCCAAGGTTACCTGATAGAGCAACTGGGAATTAAGCCAGGCCAGTTAAAGAAGCCGCAGGACTGAGGTTATGGCAATTTTATTGAGAGCAATCAGACTTTTTTTATACAAGTATCAGAAACAGAATATAGTGGCAATTACCAGGATCAATATAGTTGTAGTTGCCAGGATACAGTGATGTTTGCAATCTTTACAGGGTACACAAGATTAATATCTAATAACAGTTGTCCCATCAAGCTTGCTGTTTGCTCAATGTCTAAAGGAACACACCAAGAAACATAAAGCTACCTGAACACTTTACTGGCTGGGGTAAAGTTTTTGTCTCTCAAAAATTGGAAAGCCACAGTTTCTGTATCCATTCCTCTATTGAGGGACATCTGTGTTCTTTCCACTTTGGGCTATTATAAATAAGGCTGCTATGAACATAGTGGAGCATGTATCCTTATTACCAGTTGGAATATCATCTGGGTATATGCCCAGAAGAGGTATTGCTGGGGCCTCCGGTAGTACGATGTCCAATTTTCTAAGAAACCACCAGACTGATTTACAGAGTGGTGGTACAAGCTTGCAATCCCACCAGCAATGGAGGAGTGCTCCTCTTTCTCCTCAACCTTGCCAGCACCTGCTGTCACCTGAATTTTTAATCTTAGCCATTCTGACTGGTGTGAGATAGAATCTCAGGGTTGTTTTGATTTGCATTTCCCTGATGACTAAGGATGTTGAACATTTTTTTTCAGGTGTTTCTCAGCCATTAGGTATTCCTCAGTTGA
>NC_034613.1:106806915-106820026 GCF_900095145.1 Mus pahari | reverse complement strand
TGGGTGGGTAGGGGAGCAGGGGTGCGGGTGGGGTATAGGGAACTTTCCGAATAGCATTTGAAATGTAAATAAAGAAAATAATAATAATAAAAAAAGAAGTAGACATTTGGTAATATACAGACTGAGCTAAATCATGTAAATCACTAACTATGTAATCAATAACCATTTATAAGCTACTTTAGAAGAATATATACGATTCCCCAGGGAGGCAGGGGTACCTTTTAGGCTGGTTCTTAGAGTTTAAGTTTTGTTAGTTTATTAGTTTTATTTAATCTTTGTCTGTTTATTTGATATAAGATGTCATTCTTGTAGCAAAGGCTGATTTGAACTCGTGGGCTGGACATTCTCCTTCTAACCCCTGGGGAGCCGGGCCTGGAGGTGTGAGTCTTAGCACCTGGTTTCGGGTTTATTAAATGAGTATTTGAATGAGATAAATAAATAAATAAATAAATAAATAAATGGAAAGCACACTGTGCCCCAGGATGCATGGACTCTAAGCTGTAAAATCTTTTAACTATGCCTTGCAAGGCAGCTAGACAAAAACAAGTTCATGGTTTCCCACAATTCTTGACTTTCTGTACATGTTTCAGGTTCATGTATGCACTATCACATTCTGATTATTGTTCTTCCATTCAGTATGTAAATAATTATTTTAAGGTTGTCAAACAGTATTCTCTGGTACGCCTATACTATAACATGCATAATTACTAATTACTCCATAATTACTAATTGCTCCTGTACTATATAACATGCATATTTACTTATTATTGCCACTGTGATTATTATTATTATAATAATATGAATGGAATTAATATATTCATTCTGTACATAAAACATTATGAATTTATATTTACATACTAACATTCAATTTTCATGTAATTTTTTAGTAGAATGTATCCCATACATATTAAAATAGTCTAAGATCTTTACTGTGAGAATGATCCAAGTTTTGTTTGATGTCAGTGGTAAGTCCACCAAAATCTATCTGAATTAATCGTACTATAGAATGGAAAAGTTATTGAGGCAGTATTTGCAAAATGTTGAGCAAATATATGACAAATTATTAGGTTTACTTAAGTAATACAATAGTTGTCAGGGCTGCTTCTAAATTGAAATTGAAAATATAAGAAATGTGTTATAAAATTCTTGTGGGCAAATATAAAATTATAGAAAAGAATACAAAGATGGATAAAGTAGTTGGTATACACAGAAGTCTGTTCAAAAATCATCTTTGATGATTATGATTGCAATGATGATGATGATGGTGATGATGATGATGATGATGATGATGATGATAGAGAAAAGTGATATATCACTATGTAAAATATTTAATTCTCCAGTTATGAAAAATAAAATATAAAGAAATTTTATTAAACTTATCTATGTTTTGAAATAATATAAACAGATGATGAGAGAAAACTTGAAATTTTATAATTTAGTTTACCATTTATAGAGAAGACATGCAAACACACATAGAAATACACATACACATATGCATACACACTCACACAGAGAGGAGACTCACAACAAGATAATGATAATGAAATTTAAGTCTCAGCATGAAGGCCACAGACTATTTTATCAGGAAGTATGTATCACATTAGATAAAAATCAAATATAACTCATATAGACTTAACTTTCAATGCCGATATTATATGCTAGACTACAAGGTTTGTTTCTTTTTTAAGCTTTCTGAGGGTTTTGGTGTGGGCATATTCTTTATTTAATTCAAAGCATATACATTAAAAATAAAACACCATTGTATCCTTCTAAGACCACAAGTAAAATTAAAATAATTTTTGATTATTCTAACTAATTTGGTATTAAATAGGTCTTTCATTACATAATTTAGTTAACTTCTATCATAAAATTCTCTTAAGTGTACACATAAGTTTCTACACTATTAAATACTATAACTTTCTATTTTATGGTGATCTATTTATGATGATTATGAAATTTACCTTTCTTCAGCAAATGTTTTACCTTTTTATGGAAGTAACAATATGTGGAAATGTCATAGTATCTAAATTTTTCCTGTATTCTGAAAATTGGTATAGAGGGATTCCTTTAATTACTCTTTAAAGCCACGTAAATAATGATATTCCAATCTGACCATTTCAATTTTGGCATTTGCTTCCTGAAAGTACTGCAATAGAAATATAAAATCTTCTTGATATACAATTAATGGATAATTAACAATTTTATTTTTCAGCACTGTTATTCATATTTACATAAATCAACAGTTCTCCGAAGCTTCCATGCTTAATGATTTTGGAACCTCTTGATCTAGACCTGTGCACTCTAATTTGTCATCAAAGAGAAATTTCCAACTACACAAGAAGAAAACATAAAGTGAAACATTTCAACCATCTTTAAAGGCAGCAGTTCCTAGCAGCTGTCATACTCACCAACTCTAGCTAAACTTTCATTCATCAGTATCAAAGAGACAATTGCTGCAGATAACATCATTTTATGTTATCCAATTTAAGGGAAAGTGACTTGATTTTATGAGACGCACTGTAGCTGATCTAGTCTGTAACTAAATTTGAAGTTGAGTATATTTGAAGAGGTTTCTGACTCAGTAACAGTTCAAATTGTGAGCATTGCCTTGCTTAGTGAGGACTCAGACAGGAACTTCATGCTGTGCCTTCAGAATGAAGCTGATGAAATGGAAAATTCTACTGAACCTCTGAATAAGAGGCCTTGTTTGTCTTTTGAAGATGATTCTACTTCATGTATGTCAGCTCTTCAATTTCCACTACCAGAAATGGAGCTAAGTTTTGGTTTAGTCACAACCACAGCCACAGAGGTGGCTGATGAAGAGTTTGGTGGGGAAAATATTATGCAATTCGAGGTTTTAAAAGATGATAAACCATATGAAGTTTTCCCCTTGTCTAACAAGGAAGAGTCAGTAGTTAGCCAAACATGGTTCACAAGTAAGGAAGCTAAGGATGCTCTAACTCATCAAGGACATAAATGGAAGCAGGGGATGTGGTCCAAGGAAGAAACAGATATTCTGATTAACAACATTGAAAGGTATATGAAGGACCATGGGGTAGAGAATCCTGCAGAAATAATTTTTAAGATGTCAAAAGGTAAAAGAAAAGATTTCTACAGGTCTGTATCATTGGGTCTGAATAGACCTTTGTTTTCAGTTTATAGAAGAGTTGTCCGAATGTATGATGACAGAAACCATATGGGTAAGTACAGCCCTGAGGAAATAGAGAAGCTGAAGGAGCTCTGGCAGAAGCATGGCAATGACTGGATAACAATAGGGACCGCCATGGGAAGAAGTCCATCTTCGGTCAAAGACCGGTGCCGTCTGATGAAGGATACTTGCAACACAGGGAAATGGACTGAAGAAGAAGAACAGATACTTGGAGATGTGGTTCATGAATTGACATGCACTGAGGTGGATGAGAAAGTTACCCAGGGTGTGTGTTGGGCAACAGTGGCTCAACGAGTGGGTACTCGCTCAGCAAGGCAGTGTCGTCTTAAATGGCTCAACTACTTGAACTGGAAACAGACTGGAGGTACTGAGTGGACAAGGAAAGATGAAGTCACTCTCATCCAAAGGCTAGCAGAGCTTGACTTATCCGAAGAAAGTGAAATTCGCTGGGATGAATTAGCTAAAGGATGGGAAAGTGTTCGTTCACCACAATGGCTGCGAAGTAAATGGTGGGTCATCAAAAGGCAAATTACAAATCATAAAGATTTTGCATTCCCAGTCCTAGTAAGATGTCTTCAACAAGAATATGAAAGCCAAGATGCCAGCCTCAGGTTTTGGGAGAATAAATCAGGATCTGAAGTATCAGATAGCAACCCTGATATCATTGTTCAACAAGTCCCCTTTGGAGTCACAAGTATAGAAGATAATAACACATCCATTTGTCCTGACACCATGGCAGGATTGCAAATTTCATTCCAGCTGGTCCCTAGGCCCTCAACAGAATTACCTGATGATGTTGTTGACTCTGAAACCATAACCCTGCCCACTGGACCACAGTAGCTATGTGAGATTCTCCCTTCTTTCCATATGTGTTCCACTCCCTTACCTTAAACCTATTTCCTTCAAACAAGTTCAACTCATGACCTTCCCTTAACTCTGACCGCTTGTTTCACAGTAAGCCTGACAGCTGTTACACCTAATTCTTCTAGCCCTTCACATTTCATCCTTTATCCCCATAGCATCCTGTTGAAAATTCCAGTCAATTGTATGTAGTATGTGGTATACCAAGAGTCATCACTAAATTGTTACCAAAAATGACATGGCATTTTTCACATCCCAAGCAGAAATGCCAGTCAAAGGTGACATCTATTTTTAAGATTTTTGCAGATTATAATGCATTCAAAACAGACAATTTCCCTGACATAATTCTTTAGCTAAGACGGCCCTACTACCCTAAATTAATGATGCTCTTATTTATAAACTCAGAGACACAAAACAGCAAAGAATTAATGAGTACAGCTGAAGAAGAATTTTCCAACACCAACCAGAAGAAGAACAACAAGAAGAAGAACAAAAAGAACAACAAAAAGAAGAACAACAACAAGAAGAAATTCACTCAGATTTATTGAGTGCTTGTGTTTCTGAGGAGTTAGTTACTCTCATAGTAGAGCAAGTGCATTAAACAAGTAGTGAAAAAAACATGAATTTTGCTCCTTCACTACCTGGCTTGATTAACGCAGGGGATTTTGTAGGTATTGAATCAGTGTTGCCTGTCAGAACACTATCAAGTATCATTGAGTAATCAAAGCTTAAGTGAAATAATATCCATCTATATACATCAGATATGAACCAGTCTTTATGAGGACTCATTCTGATTCTGCAAGTCCTCACAGTATAGTGAAATTCTTTTTTGATTACAAAACAAGAGTCTTTGGAATTGACTATGTGGTATTTATTCATGGTTAGCTCATTGCTGGCAGCTGGAGCCAATATTTTTAGGAAGAAAAAAATAAGAAACTGAGTCAAGAAAAGTCACTTTAGTTTTGTTGTTTTTAAAGGGAACAGGAGTTTCTAACTAAACCCCCATCAGTTAAGAAGTGCCCACTCTCCCATATAAAGCTACTAGATTTCACTTAGAGCACTTAGCTGAAATTAAATGGAAAAAGGAGATACCCTGACTGTACCTGATAACCCAGACATTTTATTACATGCTGTACTATATCAAATGCACAGAAATCCCAGAAAGAACATGTGTTGTGCCCTCACCAGGCAATGTGTTACATAAATAGCAATTTTAGAGACAAAGTTTACATGAGTATCTAAAGAAACAGAAAAATATTCCTTCCTACTATTTATTGACATGATTGCTATAAAATTTCACCAAAAGTATAATTATACAATTTGACTGTGAACAATGATTACATCATAATTAAATATTTCACCTTAATAGAATATGAAATGTTGATTGGATGGTGAACATTTTGTGTGTTTAAGAATAAAACAAGCTGTCTTACAATATAAAAGTTCAATATATTTTTGTCTGTGTTTGTTGAAGTTTTCTTTCTGCAGGAAAGGATGTTTAAAACAAATGTGTAGACTTCTGCTAGTGTAACTCAAACATGGAAATCTTCCAAAAGGAACTTACAAAAGTCTAAATCAGAATGGGATTGTCACTGAGATTGTTGTGCCAGGAAATATTTATGAACCTCCAAATGACTACCAAGGGGACAATTCTGATTTAATCACATTACGGTCTCTTTATGCAAGTACAAGCTTGAGCCATACCACTGTCACATAGGAGAACAAGGGTGTAGCCCTAAACTTAGTTTCAGGCAAGCATTTATAGAAACAAAAAGGGGATATCTAGCCTGCCACACATCTGATTGAGAGACCATTATGGCCTCAACAGAATTGGCTGATGCTGAGAGCCAAACCATAAACTTAACTTCTGCGTTTTTCCTAACTGGTAGTTTTTTTGGAAGTGAAGTGCCAGTGGCAGACTTATAACCTGGGGTGCAGATTTATTGGGGAATAACCTGTAAACTGGTGCTAGATACAGATTTTGTTGGGGAAGTAACCAAGAACCTGGTGCTAGTAGGTACTGGCCAGTTAGTCAAATAGAGTTCAAACTTAGGTCAGGGTTTCTAAGATGGAGTCTGAACACAAGAGATCTGTCTCTCAAGATATTTATAATTCAAGTCAGTCCTTTCTCATGAGAGAATGTTCAGTATCTGTAGCAGCCTCCTCCCATATATTGCCTACAGAATGCATCTCTGGAAAAAAAAATCACTGTTATACAACATAGAGTAACTATCATACAGTAAGGCATACCAGATCTCAAAAAATTGCTCTCCATTTTTGAGCAAAAAATTACGTTTATACATGTAAATTCCTGAGACTTTCTGTTTACCTTGGTTATCTTGCCTAAGGCCAATGCCCGTTCTTTTCTTTAACCCCTATTTACTGAGACCGCTACTTATATCACACATCAGAGTAAATATATCTTTATCTTTCTCTCCTCTCTATCTATGCATATATAACATATAGCATGGAAATTTGTGTGTGGGTTACAGAATGAAGACAGGTTAAAGTGGCTGCAACAGATTAAAGATGCTTCAAAATCAGTCTAACCCTAATTTTTATAGAAATTCAGTGAACAAACCAATGAATGAGGAGCAGCTTCTGGGAACACCTGCAGTCAGCTTTAAGTCTGCAGCTTTAGAAACCAAGAAGCATGACTGAACACTGTTGTGGATAGCCCTAGGGCTAATTATATTTGATGTTAATTCTGTTCTTCTGTGAGTGGTTGTGAACAAGGAATGAGTCAGCACTCAGGTGATTTCCTGTAAACCTGCTTCCCACCTAAATTTGTAAAATACAGGAGAGAGAGAGCAGATGGTTGGGCAGATAAAAGGGAAGGTTGAACTGAAAGGGGAGGGAGAGGAGAAAATTGGAGGAGGAAGAGGATGCAGAGGAGGAGGAAGGAGTAAAGCAGAGCAGAAGCACATGGCCTGGAGAAACCGCAAGTTCTAAGGGGTCTCATAGATGTGGAAGATGGTAGTATAGCAGTAGATCTGCCCAATCTAGGCACACAGCATATATTCATAGTGTGTTGTGTTTTCATTGCTGGGTCATATTTGGGAGGAGATTTACTGCAACAGAGCACAGTCCAAGGCAAGAAATTGGCCACACACAGGTATAGATATGCAAACAGTGTACAGGTAGGCAGTTGAATAGGCTTCATCAACACAGAGGAATGGAAGGGATGATGAATTCTCTTGTCCTTGATGCTCCGACCAGGTTTCAAATATTGGATTACTAAATCCATGATATTACAGTGGTACATGTGCCTCATTCCATAGAGTCAGTCTGGGTGAGAGAGCTTCACCCTTTCCTTGGTAGGGTATGTGCAGTATTTTCTAAGGCCGACTTTGATTGGTATGATTTCGGGATGCCCACGTACCTCCACAGTTCTAAGCTACTTAAACAGTTATGTAAGTTGGTTTTCTACTCACACAAATAACTCATTAATCAGTCCCCAGTTAATGGGTGAGGCTTAAGAGAAGCTGCAGCTTCTGGGTCTACCCATGGGCTTCAAACATACTTCCCCCTCAAAACAGAGTCAAATATGTTGGGAAAATGGAGTCTCTGAGGGTGCTGCCACAGATTGAAATGACATAATTTTATACAATATGTATTAACTTACAGTAGGGCAGATCATGGTCTCACTAATACTATTATTTCATGTATCAAAAGACCTGTATATAACTGGGGACCCGTTGTGAATAAAAGCAGAATGTGTATTTTGAAATTGATGCTACCTACAAGTCCTTTAATTTTCCAGTGAATTTATTATCTGACATTTAAATAATGAAATGGTAAGAAAGATGCTAGTGGATTATTTTGGGGAGACTTGGAAGGCCAGCATATGATACTGGAGAAACTGTGGGCACTTCAAAGGGTCACTAGTCTTATTACATAAATTTATTCTCATGAAAGATTTGCAATGACAAAGAACAGACTCAAGCAGGATTTGAGTAAAATTTATTAACGTTATAAAGGAAAATCTCAGAGCAGACAATCTATAAATTTCACAGATCTGAATTTATAAGAGGAAAATTAATATGATACTGTCATAAAGTGTCAAGAAGAAGATCATTAGAAAGAAGTACCCTCATAGAGGCAGGGGAAGGGAAGAGTGGATAGGGGCATTGTGGAGGGGAAACTGGGAAGGGAGATAACATTTGAAAAGAAAATAAATAAAATAAACAATAAAAATTTTTAAAAAATAAGCAAGGAAGCTCATAATTAAGAGTATAAAAGCATACTGAAGTCCAGCATAGAAAAAAAAGACAAAAGAAAATGCATAGTTTTGACTTTCCCAATATACACTCAGAAATGTAGCGAGACCAAACAAACCCTGTACTGGTACTTTCTACCAGTAGTTTTTTCCATCGAATTCTTCCATTTTAACACATTTTTCTATAAATTACATCAATTTGGCACAAATACATTTGAATAAAATTTTATATTTTATCTTAAAATGATGATCTATACTTTTGCAAATATGAACATGAGTTTTCTCCATTTTCCATTTGACAACTCGTTTTTTCCATCAATTTCCTCAACTTTAACCATTTTATTTCTGTATGTTTTTTCATTTTTATCAGATATGCTATACTAGAACTCCTTGAAATTTATCAGAAATTTTTTCTCTCCAATTTCTCAAGTAGGAAACATGTTTTCTATATATACCTTTTTATCCAGTAGATTTTCCTTTCTAATTTTTCCATTTTAACAAATTTTTCTATAAATGGAGTCAATTTTGGCACAAATACATTCTAATAAAATCTTGTATTTTATCTTAAAATGATGATCTATACTTTCTTGAATAGTGAAAATGAGTTTTCTACCTTTTCCATTTGACCACTCATTTTTTTTCCATCAATTTGCTCCATTTTAACCATTTTATTTCTGTAGGTTTTTTTTTTCATTTTATCATATATGCTGTATTAGAACTTCTTGTAATTTATCAGAAAATATTTCTCTCCACTTTCTCTAAAGAGGAAACATATGTGTTCTATGCTTTCCTTTTTACTACTAGTTTTTCTAATCGAATTATTCAATTTTAACAGATTTTTCTATAATTTTCATTAATTATGTCACAAATACATATAGACATAATCTTGTATTTTATTTTAGAAAGATGATCTCTATATTCTCCAAGAGGGAACACGTAGTTTTTTGTTTGTTTTTTTTACTTTCTCCCCAATGGACCAGTTGATTTTTCCATCCATTTCCTCCATTTTAACCCCATTTAAATACATTTTTATCAGAAACGATGTATTATAACTTCTTGAATTTTGTTAGAAAATGTTTCTCTCCATTTTCTCAAATAGGAAACAGAAGTTTTCTATGTTTTCCTTATTACCAGTAATTTTTTCCATTGAAATCCTCCATTTTAACACATTTTTCCTGTAAATTTCGTCAATTTTAGGAAAAAATACTTTCAAATAAAATATTGTATTTATTTTATTATGATGTTCTCTACTTTCTCAAATAGGGAACAGTTGTTTTTCGTTTTCCAATTAACCACTCTTTTTTCTCATCAATTTCCTCCATTATAAACATTTTTATTTGTGTACAATTTTTTTATTTTTGTCATAAAGTCTACATTAGAAGTATTTGAAATTTATTAGAAAATATTTCTCTCCACTTTCTCAAATAAGAATCATGTGTTTTCTATCGTTTCCCTTTTACCAGTAGTTTTTTCCATCAATGTTATATTTTAACACATTTTATGTAAATTTCTTCAATTTTGGCACAAATACATCCCAAGAAAATCTTCTATTTTATCTTAAACTGGTGATCTCTACTTTCTCAAACACTGAACATGAGTTTTCTAGGTTTTCCATTTGACCACTAGTTTATTCCATCCATTTCTTCCTTTTTAAATCCATTTTTAATACTTTTTTTTCATATTTATCAGAATCGTTGTCTTACGACTTCCTGAATTTTATTAGAAAATGTTTCTCTCCACTTTCTCAAATAGGAAAAAGAAGTTTTCTATGTGTTCCTTATTATCAGAACACTTTTCCATCTAATTCTTCCAATTTAACACTTTTTTTTCTGTAAATTTCGTCAATTTTGGAACAAATACTTTAGAAAAAATATTGTATTTATCTTATAATGATGATCTGTACTTTCTCAAATAGGGAATAGTTGTTTTTCATTTTCCAATTGACCACTCGTTTTTCTCATCAATTTCCTCCATTTTAAACATTTTTATTTGTGTACATTTTTTTATTTTTGTCAGAAAGGCTACATTAGAACTATTTGGAATTTATTTGAAAATATTTCTCTACACTATCTCAAATAGGAAACATCTGTTTTCTATGGTTTCCTTTATACCAGTAATTTCTTTCCATCGAATTCTTTCATTTTGCATATTTTTCTATAAATTTCATCAATTTTGGCACAAATACATTCCAATAAAATCTTGTATTTTATCTTAAAATGATGATGTCTACTTTCTCAAACAGTGAACATGAGTTTTCTAGGTTTTCCATTTGACCACTAGTTTATTCCATCCATTTTTTCCATTTTAAATCCATTTTTTAATATTCTTTTTCATTTTTATCAGAATCGATGTCTTACAACTTCTTGAATTTTATTAGAAAATGCTTCTCTCCACTTTCTCAAATAAGAAACATTTGTTTTCTATGTATTCCTTTATACCAGTAGTTTTTTTTTCCATCGAATTCTCCATTTTTAACACATTTTTTTCTATAAATTTTGTCAATTTTGGCACAAATACACTTGAAAAAAATATTATATTTTATCTTAAAATGATGACCTCTACCTTCAAAAATGTGAACATGAGTTTTCTTTTTCCATTTGACCACTCATTTTTTTCGATCAATTTCATCAATTTTAAATGTTTTATTTCTGTAATTTTTTTTTCATTTTTATCAGACGAGCTGTACTAGACCTCCTTGAAATTCATCAGAAAAATTTTCTCTCTAGTTTCTCAAATAGGAAACACAGGTTTTCCATGTTTACATTTTTACCAGTAGTTTTTCCCATCACATTCTTCCATTTTATCACATTTTTCTATAAACGTCATCAAATTTGGTACAGATATTTTCAAATAAAATATTTATTTTATCTTAAAATGATAATCTCTATTTTCTTGAATAGGGAACATTAGTTTTCTACATTTTTCATTTGAGCACTCACTCGTATTTTACATCGATTTCCTGCATTTTAACCATGTTAATTTCTGTATTTTTTCATTTTTTCAGAAATTCTATATTAGAACTTGCTGAATTTTATTAGAAAATATTTTTCTTCACCTTCTCAAATAGGAATCCTATGTTTTCTATGATTTCACTTTTACCAGTAGTTTTTTCCAGCTACATCTTCCATTTTAACCCATTTATCTAACATTTTCATTAATTTTGTCACAAATACATTCAGATATAATTTGTAATTTATCTTAAAATGATGATCTCTACCTTCTCCAAGATGGAGCAGGTGTTTTTCATTTTTCAATGCACCAGTTCATTTTTCCATCCATTTCCCCGAATTTAACCCCTTTTTAAATACATTTTTATCAGAAACATTGTATTACAACTTCTTGAATTTTATTACAAAATGTTTCTCTTCACTTTCTCAAATAGTAAACAGACATTTTTAGTTTTCCTTATTACCAGTACTTTTTTCCATCGATTTCTTCCATTTATGACATTTTTTTTTCTAAAAATTTCTTCAATTTTAGATCAAATACATTTGAATAGAATGTTGTATTCATCTTATAATGATGATCTCTACTTTCTCAAATAGGGAACAGTTGTTTGCGCTTTCCAATTAACCACTCTTTTTTGTCATCAATTTCCTCCATTTTAAAAATTTTATTTGTGTACATTTTTTATTTTTGTCAGAAAGGCTACATTAGAACTATTTGAAATTTATCAGAAAATATTTCTCTCCACTTTCTCAAATAGGAAACATGTATTTTCTATGTTTTCCATTTTACCATTAGTTTTTTCCATCAAATTCTTCCATTTTAACACATTATTCTGTAAATTTCATCAATTTTGGCACAAATACATTCCAATACAATCTTCTATTTTATCTTAATGATGATCTCTAATTTCTCAAATAGTGCACATGAGTTTTCTAGGTTTTTCATTTGACCAATCATTTATTCCATCCATGTCTTATATTTTAACCACATTTTTAATACATTTTTCAATTTTTTCAGCAACATTGTTTTACAACTTCTTGAATTTTATTAGAAAAGGTTTTTCTCCACATTCTCAAATTGTACACTTTTGTTTTCTAAATTTTGCTTTGTACCAGTAATTTTATCTGTCAAATTCTTCCATTTTGGCACAAGTACATTCCCATGAAATCTTATATTTTATCTTAAAATGATGATCTCTGCTTTCTCAAATGTGAATACGAATTTTCTACATTTTCAATTTGACCACTCGTTTTTTTCCATCAATTTACTCAACTTTAACCAGTTTATTTCTGTACGTTTTTTTTCATTTTTATCAGATATGTTGAATTAGATTTCCTTGAAATTTATCAAATTATTTTTTCTACTTTCTCAAATAGGAAGCATATGTTTTCTATGTTTACCTTTTGACCTGCAGTTATTCCCCTTTAATTCTTCCATTTCAACACATTATCCTATAAATGTCATCAAATTTGGCACAAATACATTTGAAGAAAACTTTGTATTTTATCTTAAAATGATAATCTCTAATTTCTCAAATAGTGAATGTGAGTTTTCAAACTTTCCATTTGACCACTTGTTTTTTCCATCCATTTCCTCAATTTTAACCATTTTAATTTTTGTACATTTTTTCATTTTTATCAGAAATTCTATATTAGAACTTGTTCAATTTTATTTGAAAATGTTTTTTCTTCATCTTCTCAAATAGGAAAAGTATATTTTCTATGATTTCCCTTTTACCAGTTTTTTCCAGTTAATTCTTCCATTTAACATTTTTCTATTATTTTGGTTAATTTTGTCACAAACACATTCAGATATAATCTTGTATTTTATCTTAAAATGATGATCTCTACCTTCTCCAAGATGGAACAGGTGTTTTTCATTTTTCAATGCACCAGTTCATTTTTCCATCCATT
>NC_034613.1:106788797-106805945 GCF_900095145.1 Mus pahari | reverse complement strand
CAGGTGTTTTTCATTTTTCAATGCACCAGTTCATTTTTCCATCCATTTCCCCGAATTTAACCCCTTTTTAAATACATTTTTATCAGAAACATTATATTACAACTTCTTGAATTTCATTACAAAATGTTTCTCTCCAATTTCTGAAATAGTAACAGACATTTTCTATGTTTTCCTTATTACCAATACTTTTTTCCATCGAATTCTTCCAAAAAGTTTTGTCAATTTTATAACAAATACATTTGAATAGAATATTGTATTCATCTTATAATGATGATCTCTACTTTCTCAAATAGAGAACAATTGTTTTCTAATTGACCACTCCTTTTTCTCATTAATTTCCTCCATTTTAAACACTTTTATTTCTGTATGTTTTTCATTTTTGTCAGACAGGCTATATGAGAGCTTTTTGAAATTTATCAGAAAGCATTTCTCTCTACTTTCTCAAATAGGAAATATATGTTTTCTATGATTTTCCTTTTACCATTATTTTTTTTTGCATCAAATTCTTCCATTTCAACACTTTTTTCTATAAAGTTTGTCTATTTTATCACAAATACATTCGAATAAAATCTTTTATTTTATCTAAGAAATGATCATCTCTAGTTTTTCAAATAGTGATCTTGAGTTTTCCAAGTTTTCCATTTGACTAGTCGTTTTTTTCCATCAATTTCCTGATTTTAACTAAATGGTGTTTTTTTTTGATATTTTTTCATTTTTATCAGAAATGCTGTATAAAAACATCTTGAATTTTTTCAAAAATGTTTCTCACCACTTTCTCAAATAGGAAACTTATGTTTTCTACACTTTCCCTTCTACCAGTAATTTTTTTTCATCTAATTCTTCCATTTTAACATATTTTCTATAAATTTCATCAATTTTGGCAGAAATACATTCAAATAAAATCTTGTATTTCATCTTAAAATTATGTTCTCTACTTTATTAAACAGTGAACATGAATTTTCCATGTTTTCCATTTGAGCAGTTGTTTTCTCCATCAATTTCCTCTATTTTAACCAAATTGTTTTTCTTTATATTTTTTTCATTTTTATCAGAAATGCTGTTTAAGATCATTTTGAATTTTATCTGAAAATGTTTCTCACCACTTTTTCATATTGGAAATATAAGCTTTGCATGTTTTCCTTTTTACCAGTACTTTTTCCATCGAATTTTTCTTTTTGAAAGCATTTATCTTTAATTTTTTTCATTTTTTTCAAAAATACACTTGAATAAAATCTTGTATTTTATCTTTAAATGTTGAGCTCTAGTTTCTTAATTAGTAAACATGTGTTCTCTATATTTTTAATTTACCAGTAATTTTTTCCTTGGACTAGTTCTATTTTAACACATTTTTCTGCATATTTTTTTTCTTTTATCATCAATGATCTATAAGAATATCTTCAATTTTATCAGAAAATGTTTCTCTACACTTTCTCAAATAGGAAACATTTGTTTTCTATATTTTCCTTTACACCGTAGTTTCTAAACCATCAAATTCTTCCATTTTAGCACATTTTTCTATAAATTTTGTCAATTTTGTCAGAAATATTATTGAATAAAAATCTCCTATTTTATCTTAAAAGGTTGATCTCTATTTTCTCAAATAGTGAACTTGCGTTTTGTATATTTTCCATTTTCCCAGTTGTTTTTTTCAATGATTTCCTCCATTTTATCCTCATTTTTTCTGTACATTTTTTTCATTTTTATCAGAAATACTGTATAAAAACTTCTTATCAGAAAATGTTTCCCTCCACTTTATCAAAGAGGAAATGTGTTGTCTATTTTTTTGTGTTTCTCAGTAGGTTTTTCCATTAAATTCTTCCTTCTTCGCATATTTTTTATATATTTCGTCAATTTTGTCAGAAATATTTTTAATTAAAAATCTCATATTTTATCTTAAAATGTTGATTTATACTTTTTCAAATACTGAACATGTGTGTTCTACTTTTTCAGTTTACCAGTCCTTTTTTCCATTGATTTTTCTCTATTTTAACCCTTTTTTCTGTATATTTCTTCATTTTTTTCAGAATCACTGTACAAGAAAATCTTGAATTTTACCAGAAAATATTTCTCTCCACTTTCTCCAATAGGAAACATGTGATTTCCATTTTACCAGCATTTTCCCGCAATGAATACTTCCATTTAACACATTTTTCTGTATATTTCTTCGATTTATTAGAAATGCTTTCCAAAAAATCTTGAATTTTATCAGAAAATTATATCTACTTTCTCAAATAGAAATATTTTTTCTAGGTTTTCCCATTTACCAGTATTTTTACATAGATTTCTTATATTTAACTAGTTTTTTGTATATTTCTTCTATTTTATCATTATTACTTTATAAAAAAATTCTGAATTTTATCAGAAATATTTTTCTTTACTTCCTCAATTAGTTAACATATATTTCATATGTTTTCCCTTTTCCCAGTATTTTTTTTTCAGAAGTTTTCTTCCATTTTTTCCTTTTTATCTGTACATTTCTTCTTTTATTAGATATACTTTAAAATAAAATCTTGAGTTTTATCAGAAAATGTTTCTATCTACTTTCCCTAATATGATACATAAGTTTTCTATGTTTTCCTTTAAACCAGTTTTTTTCTGTTGAATACTTCCATTTTAATATATTTTCTTTAAATTTCTTCAATTTTATTAGAAATATTTTCTACGTAAATCTTGAGTTTTATCAGTAAATGTTAAATGGAAAACATAGGAAACATCTGTTTTCTATTGAGAATGAAGAAAGAAACATTTTCTGATAAAATTCGAGATCTTCAAAATGTTTCTGAAATTTTGAAGAAATATATAGAAAAATATAGTAAAATAGAAGAAATCAATGGAAAAACATACTGATAAAATGGAACAGAAAGGAAACATATGCTTCCTACTTGAGAAGTTAGTGAGAAATATTTCATGGTAAAATTAAAGATTTTCTTTTAAATAATTTATTTAAAAAAACTTTTTCTTTTAGACTATTTCTTGTAATATTGAAGAATCATGAAGAAAATTATGTTAAAATGGAAACTTTTAATGGAAAATTTTCAATAAAATGGAAAGCAGAAAACATGTTTCCTATTTAAGAAAAAAAGAGAGACATATTTTCTGAAAAAAACTCAAGATTTTGTTGAGAAGTATTTCTGATAAAATTTTAAAATATACAGAAGAATATGGAAGCAAAGTGAAAAAGTACTGGCAAATGGAAAACATTTAAAACATGTTTTCTATTTGAGAAAGTAGAGAAAACTATTTTCTGATAAAATGCAAGAATCTCCTTGATATTAATTCTGATAAAATTGAAGAAATATATAGAAAAAATGTGTTTAAATGGAATAAATTGACAGAAAAAATGCGAGTATAAAGAAAACCTAGAAAACATATATTACCTATTTGAAAAAGTAGAGAGAAACATTTTCAGATAAAACTAAATATTTTCTTAGAAAGAATTACTTTAAAAATTTGAAGAAATACTTAGGAAAATATGTTAAAATGTAAGAATTTGATGGACAAAAGCTTTGGTAAAAATGGAAAACACAGAAAACATATTTTTCCTATGTGTGAAATTAGAGAGATATTTTTTGATAAAATTTAAAATTTTCTTGGATAGTACTTCTGATAAAAATTCTGAAGAAATATGTAGAAAAGTGGGTTAAAATGGAGGATATTGTTGGAAAAATACAAGATTTTCTTCAAAATCATTTCTGGTAAAATTGAAGAAATTACAGAAATATGAGTTAAAAATCAATAAATCGATAGAAAAAAATGGCGGTAAAAAGAAAAACAAAGAAAATATTTCTTATTTGAGAAAATAGAGGTAAACATTTTCTGATAAAATTCAAGATTTTATTCGAATGTATTTCTGATAAAATTGAAGAAATGTATAGAAAAATGTGTTAAAATGGAAGAAATTGATGGAAAAATACTGGGAAAATGAAAACATATAAAACTTGTTTCTTTCTTTTTTTCTTTCTTTCTTGTTTTGTTTTGTTTTGTTTTGTTTTCAAGACAGGGTTTCTCTGTATAGCCATGGCTGTCCTGGAACTCACTTTGTAGACCAGGCTGACATGGAACTCAGAAATCTGCCTGCCTCTGCCTCCCAAGTGCTGGGATTAAAGGTGTGCACCACCATTGCCTAGCCTTTTTTTTTTTTTAATTGTTTCTTATTTGAGAAAGTAGGAAGAAACATTTTCTAATAAAATTCAAGATTTTCTTGGATAGTATTTCTGATAAAATTGAAGAAATATATAGAATAATGGATTAAAATGGAGGGTATTGATGGAAAATGTAGAAAAAATGCTACTGATTTGTTAAAGTTGAGGAAAAATTTAAGAAATATACAGAAAAATGCATTAAAATGGAAGAAATTGATGGAAAAATACTGGTAAGAGGAAAATATAGAAAACATATGTTTCTTATTTGACAAAGTAGTGCTAAAATTTTTTCATAAAATTCAAGATTTTTTGGAATATATTTCTGACAAAATTGAGAGAGTATATTGAAAAATGTTTTGTTTTTCTTTTTTAATTGGATTTTTCTTTGTTTATATTTCAAATGATATCCTCCTTCCTGGTTTCCCCTCTTAAAAACACCCTCCCCCATCCTTTCTCCCCCACCCCCTGCTCCTCAAACTACCCACTCTCAATTCCTGGTCTTGGACTTCCCCTATACTGGGGCATAGAAGCTTCACAGGACCAAGGACTTTACCAGCTTACACTCCCACCAACAACGCAGGAGTGTTCTTCTTTCTCCACATCCTCACCAGCATCTGCTGTCACCTGAAGTTTTGATCTTAGCCATTCTGACTGGTGTGAGGTGGAATCTCCGGATTGTTTTGATTTGCGTTTCCCTGATTGCAACAGAGAGACCTCACTTGGGTCCCATCTGCATGGAACAGGTCTCTTGGTTGCAGGGAGCGAGGATTTGGCAAATGAGTGACAAACAGTCCAACATGAGAGTGTAAAACTGAATGTAATTTGTCAATTCGAACATCAGACTATTTATGCAGAATAAAATAGGGAAGTTAGGTGACACATCAGCAAGGTACAAATGAGGTTACAGGATGCTTAATGACTCTTACAAAGAACAGAGGAATATAAACAAAAAGACTGGCAGGAACTGGGCAATAAAGCAAGTGAGACAAAGTCAGCTCTATCTAAGGTCAGCTGTAGTATTAGAAGTCAAGTGTGAGGTCTTTACATTTCCAGGGCAAGAACTTTTTCACTCAAGTGGTGGTTCTAATTAGGGAGTTCCTTTCTAGCTAACCTTCTCATGAATAATGCAATACTCTAAAACCACAGCCCGGATCTTCTTCCTAAACCATTGTAAATTCCTGTATATGGGAGTGACTTGGCTTTTATTCTAAGTGATAGTGTGTGGGGGGAGGGGAACTTTTCTACTAATAAGTAATGTAGTCTGCAATACATAACTATACTAAGAATTCTAAACTTACTTGGCTAAGTTTATCTTGAGATTTCTAACTCTATGTAGTAGATAGTAAAGCCTGATTTCTTTAGCACAATACTAGAGGCAATTCTGAATGTCACTGAATAAGCAACATTCTTACTGAATTGCAAGCCCAGGGTCTGCTCAAGGACTACCTAGGGCATTGGTGAAGGCCAGGAAGCAAAGTTCAATTTTGCTTAGGTATTTGGCAAGTCATTGTTTGAAGGCACCTATAACAAAACAATACTGAAGGGAAAGCACACAGATGATATAGGATTCCACAGTTCCCGGAGACTAAGTTTCCATGAACTTTTTGCCTCAGGACAGCGCCCTGGTATTTTGCAGCCTGTTGTGCTTGTCATTACTGGAGAGAATGTAGCACCTGATGAATAAAGATATTGAACATTTTTTCAGGTGTTTCTCAGACATTCTATATTGTTCAGTTGAGAATTCATTGTTTAGCTGTGTACCCCATTTTAATAAGATTATTTGGTTTTCTGGAGTCTAACTTCTTGAGTTCTTCTTTATATATTGGATGTTAGCCCTCTATCAGATGTAGAATTGATAAAGATCTTTTCCCAATCTGTTGGTTGCCTTTTTGTCTTATTGACAGTGTCCTTTGCCTAACATAAACTTTGAAATTTTATGAGGTCCCATTCATTGATTCTTGATCATACAGTACAAGCCATTGGTGTTCTGTTCAGGAATTTTCCCCCTGTGCCCATATGTTTGAGGAACTTCCCCACTTTCTCCTCTATAAGTTTCAGTGTCTCTGGTTTTATGTGGAGGTACTTGATTCACTTAGATTTGAGCTTTTTGCAAGGAGATAAGGATGGATTGATTTGCATTCTTCTACAGTTGAGGCAGCACCATTTGTTGAAAATGCTGTCTTTTTCCACTGGATGGTTTTAGCTCCCTTGTCAAAGATCAAGTGACCATAGATCTGAGGTTTAATTTCTGGATCTTCAATTCTATTCCATTGATCTATCTGTCTGGCACAGTACTACTACCATGCAGTTTTTCTCACAATTATTCTGTAGTACAGCCTAAGTTCAGGGATGGTTATTCCACCAGAGGTTTTTTCATTGTAGAGAATAGTTTTTGCTATCCTAGTTTTTTTGTTATTCTAGATGAATTTGCAAATCGCCCTTTCTAACTCAGTGAAAAAATGATTTGGAATTTTGATGGGGATTGCATTAAATCCGTAGATTGCTTATGGCAAATAGCCATTTTTTACTATATTAATCCTCTCTATCCATGAGCATGGGAGATCTTTCCATCTTATGAGATCTTCGGTTTCTTTCTTCAGAGACTTGAAGTTCTTATCATACAGATCTTTCATTTCTTTAGAGTCAAATGAAGGTATTTTATATTATTTGTTACTATTTTGAATGGTGTTTTTCCCTAATTTCTTTCTCAGCCTGTTTATTCTTTTTGAAGAGAAAAGCCACTGATTTGATTGAGTTAATTTTATATCCAGCTACTTCATTGAAGGTGTTTATCAGATTTAGGAGTTCTCTGGTTGAATTTTTGGAGTCACTTAAATATACTATCATATGATCTGCAAAGAGTGATATTTTTACTTCTTTCTTACCAATTTGTCTCCCTTTGATCTCTTTTGTTGTCTAATTGCTCTGACTAGGACTTCAATTACTATATTGAATACGTAGTGAGAGAGTGGGCAGCCTTGTCTAGTCCCAGATTTTTGTGGGATTGTTTCAAGTTTCTCTCCATTTAGTTTGATGTTGGTTACCGGTTTGCTCTATATTGCTTTATTATCTTGAGGTATGGGCCTTGAATTTCTGATCATTCCAACACTTTTATCATGAAGGGTTGCTGGATTTTATCAAATGCTTTCACAGCATCTAATGAAATGATCATGTGGTTTTCTTCTTTGAGTTTTTTATAGTTTATATAGTATATTAAGTTAATGAATTTCTGTATATTGAACCATCCCTGCATCCCTGAGATGAAGCCTACCTGATTATGATGTGTGATCATTTTGTTGTGTCCTTGGATGCTGTTTGTGAGAGTTTTATTGAGTATTTTTGCATTCGTATTCATAACAGATATCGGTCTGAAGTTCTCTTTCTTTGTTGGATTTTTCTGTGGCTCAGGTATTAGAGTAATTGTGGCTTCATAGAACAAATTGGGTAGAGTATCTTCTTTTTCTATTTTGTGGAATAGTTTGAGGAAAGTTGGAATTAGGTCTTCTTTGAAGGTCTGATAGAACTCTGCACTAAACCCATCTGGTCCTGGGCTTTGTTAGGTTGGGAGACTATTAATGACTGTTTCTACTTCTTTAGGGTATATGGGACTGTTCAGATCATTAATCTGATCCTGATTTAACTTTGGTACCTGGTATCTCTCTATAAAATTGTCCATTTCATCCAGGTTTTCCAGTTTTATTGAGCCTTTTGTACTAGTATCTGATGATTTTTTTTTATTTCTTCAGATTTTGATGTTATGTCTCCCTTTTCATTTCTGGTTTTGTTAATTAGCAAACTGCCTCTGTGCCCTCTAATTATTCTGGCTAAGGTTTCATCTATTTTGTTGATTTTCTCAAAAAACCAGCTCCAGTTTTGGTTGATTTTTTTGTTTAGTTCTTTTTGTTTTCACTTGGTTAATTTCATCCCTGAGTTTGATTATTTCCTGCCATCTACTCCTCTTAGGTGAATTTGCTTCTTTTTCTTCTAGAGCTTTCAGGTGTGCTGTCAAGCTGTTGGTATATGCTCTCACCATTTTCTTTCTGGAGGCACCCAGAACTATGAATTTTCTTCTTTGGATGGCTTTCATTGAATACTATAAGTTTGTATATGTTGTGATTTAATTTTCATTAAACTCTAAAAAGTCTTTAATTTCTTTCTTTATTTCTTTTTTTGACCAAGTTATCATTAAGTAGAGTGTTGTTCTGCTTCTATGTGTATGTGGGCATTCTATTATTTAGGTTGTTATTGAAGATCAGCCTTAGTCTGTGGTGGTCTGATAGGATGCATGGGATTATTTCAGTCTTCTTCTGTTTGTTGAGGCCTGTTTTCTGACTAATTTTATAGTCAATTTTGGAGAAGTTACCATGAGATGCTAAGAAGATGGTATATCTTTTTGTTTTAGGATAAAATGTCCTATAGATGTCTGTTAAATCTATTTGTTCCATACCTTCTGTTAGTTTCATTGTGTCTGTTTACTTTCTGTTTCCATGATCTGTTCATTGATGAGAGTGTGGTGTTGAAGTCTCCCACTATTATTGTCTGTGGTAAAATGTATGCTTTAAACTTTAGTGAAGGTTTTTATGAATGTGGATATCCTTGCATTTGGAGCATTGTTGTTCACAATTGAGAGGTCATCTTGGTAGATTTTTGCATTGGATTAATATGAAGTTTCCCTCCTTGTCTTTTTGATAACTTTAGATTGAAAGTCGATTATAATCTATATTCACATGGGTACTCCAGCTTGTTTCTCAGAACCAGTTGCTTGGAAAATTGTTTTCCAGCTTTTATTCTAAGGTACTGTCTTTCTTTGTCCCTGAGGTGGGTTTCCTGTATGCACAAAAATGTTGGGCTCTTTTATGTAGTTAGTCTATGTCTTTTTTTTTTTCCTTTTTTATGATTAGTATTATTTTCTTTATTTACATTTTAAATGCTATCCCGAAAGTTCCCTATACCCCCCCGCCCCTGCTTCCTTACACACCCACTCCAACTACATGGCCCTGGCGTTGCCCTGTGCTGGGTCATATAAAGTTTGCAAGACCAAGGGACCTCTCTTACCAATGATGGCCGATTAGGCCAACTTATGCTACATATGCAGCTAAAGACACAAGCTCAGGGGCTACTGGTTAGTTCATATTGTTGTTGCATCTACAGGGTTGCAGCCTCCTTCAGCTCCTTGGGTACTTTCTCTAGCTCCTCCATTGGGGGCCCTGTGTTCCATCCAATAGCTGAGTGTGAGCATCCAGTTCTAGGTTTGCCAGGCACTGGCATAGCCTCACAAGAGGCCACTATATTAGGGTCCCTTCAGCAGAATCTTGCTGGCATGTGCATTAGTATCTGGGTTTGGTGGCTGATGATGGTATGGATTCCCGGTTGGGGTAGTCTCTGAATAGTTCATCCTTTCATCTTAGCTCTAAATTTTGTCTCTGTACGTATATCCTTTCATGGGTATTTTGTTCCTTATTCTAAGGAGGAATGAAGTATCCACATGATGGCCATCCTTCTTGGTTTTCTTGTGTTTTGCAAGATGAATCTTAGATATTCTAATTTTCTGGGCTAATATCCACTTATCAGTAAGTGTGTATCTAGTGACTTCTTTTGAGATTGGGTTACCTCACTAAGCATGATGTCCTCGAGATATATCCATTTGCCCAAGAATTTCATAAATTCATTGTTTTTAATAGCTGAGTAGTACTCCATTGTGTAATGTACCACAGTTTCTGTATCCATTACTCTATTGAGGGAAATCTGGGTTCTTTCCAGCTTCTGGCTATTATAAATAAGGCTGCTATGAACGTAGTGGAGCATGTGTCCTTATTACCAGTTGGAAGATCTTCTGGGTATATGCCCAGAAGAGGTGTTGCTGGGTACTCCAGTAGTACTATGTCCAATTTTCTGAGGAACCACCAGACTGATTTCCAGAGTGGTTGTACAGGCTTGCAATCCCACTAGCAATGGAGAAGTGTTCGTACTTCTCCCCAACCTCTGCATCATCTGCTGTCACCTGAATTTCTAATCTTAGCCATTCTGACTTGTGTGAGGTGGAATCTCAGGGTTGTTTTGATTTGCACTTCCCTGATGACTAAGGATGTTGAACATTTTTTCAGGTGTTTCTCAGCCATTCAGTAACTTTGTTTGACTAAGGATCTTCACATTTCCAGACTATTGCTGTGTAATTGTGCCATATGTATTCCTGGAAAAGTATGAGTAGTCAGAGTTTTATCGAGAATTCACTGATTATAGTTGTTAATTTTTGGAATCATTTAGTTAAAGTTATATTAACTATAAATAGTAAGATATCATTTCTATACATGTTATATTAATATTATCTAACTAGCATTATAAAAATTATAAAAGTCTGTTTTCTCACATTTATCATTTGTCATCACTTACCCTACTAATGCTGTCACATGCTCAAATTCATCTACTGCCTTGTCAAGATTTATAGAAACATTAAAATGTGTTTTCCTAATTCCCATATACTATACCATATAAATTGTCATAAAATTCAAACCATTCGTAAAAGATACATTCAATTTAGCTAAAGTAAAATATGTCTTCCCAGAAATGAATATTAATGATTTCTAGTTTCATTACCTTATAGTAAATTATAACAATAAAACTTATATGATATATATCTGAGTTTAAAAGTAGATATCCAGAGGTGCTTCTTAATGCTTTATCGTGTTATGCCTCTCTGGAAAAGAGGATCTCTCCACTTGAATTTTATGTATTTTTTTCTTAAAAGAACATGACTCAAATTCTTAATTTATGTTAACAATTTAAATTATTTTAATTTCTGAAGTATCAACAAAAATATTAGTAGTTTGCCTATGAACATAGAAGACTGATTCAAAGATTCTTATTTAATACAGTAGGCATTATAAATATTTCATAGTATTTACCAAATTATAGATACATATAATTATGAAAATAAAATATGTTACCAAATTAAAATGAAAACACATATAAAAATACAAACTTGCATACCTTGTTAGTCTTTTAAATTATCACTTCACATTTTTATTTATTTTATTGGCATAAGTTTTGCCTATGTATATGAATGTGCATCTCTTCCATGCCTGTTTCCTGCAGGTGCCACAGAGAGCATTAGATCCTCTGAAACTTGAGACACAACTAGTTATGAGCCACAACCAGAAATGTGTACTTGAAATACAACCCTGGGGGCTGGAGAGATGGCTCAGCAGTTAAGAGCACTGACTGCTCTTCCAGAGGTCCTGAGTTCAAATTCCAGCAACCACATGGTATCTCACAACCATCTGTAATGAGGTTTGATGCTCTCTTCTGGTGTGTCTGAAGATAGCTACAGTGTACTTATATATAATAAATAAATAAATCTTCAAAAGAAATGTAACCCTGGCCCTCTGTAAGAGAAGGAAATGTGCTTAATAACTGGACAATCTCATAAGCCCTTTAATATTTTAACTAATTAACCATCTTTCCAGATGTATGCTATCACTGTAGAAAATATCAACATAGTAACTTTTACCCTTTTTCCAGATATTTTCTTTTCTTATATGGACAGTATAAGTCTTTAGTCAAACCATCATTGGTAGATATTTCAATTTTTATAGCTGCCACTAAATTGCACAAATTAATACTGTGCTGTCCCTGTTCTATCACATTGGTTGTTTTGAGAAAATTTAGAACTCTGTTTTGATCTTGTTTTAATAAGAACACTTTTCTTATTCTTGTGTAAATACATTCTTATACTACCTAGGTTGTGCATTTATTTTTAAAAATAGTCTTTCTTATTTGAACCATCAAAGTTAAAAAGAGTACATGAAATAGAAACTTTTAACAGTTTTACATATTTATTTCTTGTTCTCTATAATAGTTGAAAATATGAGAGTGTAAAAGGACAGTTCTTCTTTCTTGTTCCTTTTTATCACTTTTTGCTAATTTCCTTTTTCTGATTTTCTTTGGTTTTTTAGTTGTTATAAACCTACAATTATTAAGTTTGTTCTATAAGTATATGTTAGCCATTTCTCTGTTTTACCTTGTGTATCGCTGTGAGGAATGCTCCACCCCATCTGTGACATAAGTTATCTCCTTATCCAGTATTTTCACACTCTTTGTTTCTCAACTCCTTCCAATCAGTTCATGTAACTTTTATTTTACTCAAATGTATGATAGTAATAATGGCAGCTTTACTACAATACATTATAAATACTCCATTCTACCACTAATTAATTATGGTTACTATCACAGGATTGTCAAGCAAATAAATTTAAGCTTAATATAGAAAGGTCTGCAAAGAAGAATTGATAACTGATATGTAGTTGACTCTTCTGTTGTTTCAGGCTTCAATTAGAGATTTGGAATATATGCTACAGTGACAAATATTAATAGATTTGTTTATATATTATGTGTTTTTCCAAAGAAAAATTGATTTTTATATAGTCACAAAAATTTCTTGAATGTATTTTTTATACATGTTTTCAGATTGTGTGTGTGCCAAAAGTTGTTGGATTATATTCTTCTATTGCTCTCTACTTTATGTTTTTAAACTCTTTTTATTGGATATTTTATTTATTTACATTTCAAATGTTATCCCCTTTCCCACTTTTCCCTCCAGAAACCCCTTATCCCATCCCCTCTCTCCCTGCTTCTATGAGGGTGCTCCCCTTCCTACCTACTCACTCCCAACTCACTGCCCTGGCATTCACCTAAATTGGGGAATTGAGCCATCACAGGACGAATGGTCTCTCCTGATGATGCCAGACAATGACACGTTTTGCTATATATATGGCTGGAGCCATGGGTTACAACATGTGTACTCTTTGATTGGTGGTTTAATCCCTGGGAGTGCTGGGGGTTCTGGTTGGTTGATATTGTTGTTCTTCCTTCTTTTGTACATTACATAACAACTTCAGATTCTCTTTCCTCCATCTTCCCCATCCCCAGGCCTTCCCCTCCCCAGATTCATTCCTCCTTTATTTACCTTTGAAAAAATAGCAGGCCGCTGGGAGCTGTCAACCTAACAGGACCTAACAAATAATAATAAGACTAGACACAGGCCCTCATATCAAGGCTAGACAGGGACACTCCATAGGGGGAAAAGTGTTCCAAGTTCAGGGAAAGGAGTCAGAGATAACACATACGCCTACTGTTAAGAGTTCCAAAAAATCTTCAAGCTGCACAATCATAATGTATAGACAGGGTACATATATCAGATCCATACAAGGCTTATTTTCATTGCTTCCATTTTGGTTAGCACCTTTGAGTCCTGCTTTGTTAGTTCTGTGTGCCTGCTGGCCATGTTTCCATGTTGTCCTCAATTCTTCTGAACCCTACAAATTCTTATTCTCCCGGTCTTGCAGGGTTCCCTTGGATTTGCATAGTATTTGCACCTAATAGAAGAGAAAATGGGGAATAGCCTTAAACATAATATAACAGGAAAAACTTTCTAAACAGAACACTTATGACACTAAGTGTTGCAATCAGTAAATGGGACCTCATGAAACTGAAAGCTTCTATAAGGCAAAGTACACCATCAATAGAACAAAAGAGCAGACCCCAGAATGGGAAATGACTTTTACCAATACAAATCTGACAGAGAGCTAATATAAAAAATGCATGAAGAATTTAAGAAACTAGACATCAGCAAAAATAATCCAGTTAAAAATGGGGAAAGGTACAGAATTGAACAGTGAATTTATAACAAAGGAATTTCAAATGGCTGAGAAACATTTAAAAAGTGTTAAACATCTTTAGTCACCAAGGAAATGCAAATCAAAGCTAATTTAAGATTCCATCCTACACCTCTTAGAATGGCTAAGTAAAAAAACACAAATGACAGGCAAGGAACTGAAGTAAGGGGAACACTCCTCTATTGTTGGTGTCAGTGAATATTTGTATATCCACTATGCAAATCAATGTAATGTTCCCAAAGAAAATAGGGAATGAATCTACCTGAAGACCAGCTATACTACTATTGGTCATATAATCCAAAGACTCTCCATCCTTCCAAAAGAACACCTGATCAACTATGTTCATAAGACCTTTTTTTTTATTTTTTAAATAAGAAATTGCTGAGATGTTCACATGAACAAGATGATAAATATGCATATACAGTCCAAAGAATTTGGATATGTCCCTCAGTGGAAGGTGATACTCAAAAGAGGACAGCAAAAAAAGAACAGTTAAAAAGATTATCACTGCTATTTTCCTAGTCAGATCCAGGTGCACTTTTCTGCTAATAAAGAATGATATTAAAAGGACAAAATTTATATACCCAGAAAGCAAGAATAAATATCAATAATAGAGAAAATATAATAATAAGTGAGTGACAGAATGAGGATATGAGAGGAGAATGACAAAGGATACCCTGAGATTTTATAAGATACCTCAATGAAAATTATGTTAGACAAAAGAAAATCTTATTGGAGATTAAATGCCTACTAAAGCACCTAGAAAACTGACAATATCAATAATGCTTTTCATATAGGATTGCTAATGAATACACACTGCAATGGTGGTTTATTCTTAGAGAATTTCATACATATAAAATTCAGTGTGATGACGTCCACATATGTTTCTCCCATACAATTTCTCATTTGACCTCCCTACCATGTATTCTTTCCAAATTTAGATCTTCCTCTTTTTAATTATTTTATTAAAAATACTTTTCATATAGAATATTTTGATAATATTTCCCTTCCCTTAACTGCCCCCAGATTCTCCTCCACTTTGTGCTGCCTGTATGTGTCACTATAGATGTAGTACACATATATGAGACCACCTATTCAATCATAGGTAACCTAACTACTGGGCAGACCTTGAAAGTATAATGATTCTCTTTCCTCCCAAAAGCATCAACTCCTAATAGTTTCTCAGAAAAGGGTGGGGTCTAGAGAGCTCCACTTCCTCTATGTTTGAATTTTGCATGGCATACACTTATGCAGGTCTTATGCAGGTGATCAGAGCTACTGTGGTTTGAAGAGAATAACAGCCAGGTGATGTTCAGAAAACACCATTTCATTGAATCTCTTCCTATCTTCCGGTTATTCCAGTGCTACCTGGTCTACTGTAGTACTCTATTTTGCAGAAGTTCTGATAAAAGTAATTCATTTAACTATAAAGTTTATTTCATTTTCCTTTACAGCTAAGTAATGTTACATTGTGTCTATGCATCACATTTTACTTAGTCATTAGAATTCTTCTAATTCATGTGTACTGAACATCTTTTCATGTTCTAGCATCTTCCTGCTATTTTTAGTATTTAAAGTTTTTATTGTATAGGAAAGTCTTTCATTTACTTGGTTAGGTTTTACAGCTATTTTATTTTTTTATGAAGTTGTGGAGATTTTGAACAATATTGCTTCTCGGATTTCTACTCATACAAGAACATAGTCTACTAAAACTTAATATGAATGAATAAAAATCATAAATTAACTGCAACAGTAAGGAACGTAAAGTTGTAGCAGAATCTCCCAGCAAAACAAACAAACAAACAAACAAACAAATCAATAGGTCAATTGTACTGAATAGTAAATTAATCTACTAATAAAAGACAATGAATAACTTCTTTTGTCAAACAATGTCCATAGAAGTTGAAGAGGCAATTATATCCATAGTCTGAATACCAAGTAATCATGATACAAAAACTAGCCACATAAAACAATAAACCTGTATTACTAATAAATATTTAAATAAAAATTTTTAGTAAAATGCTATCAAGTTGAGTCTATCACACATTTAAAATATCACATTTTCCAAGGGGAAAAAAATACCAGAATGTTTTAATACACAACTTAAGACATATCCTGAGCATATTCACAAAACTGATATAGAAAGAAGATATTAAAATCAGTCTTTCATGAAAAGACACTGAATGAATGAAAAGTATAAAAAGTTCTTGAAATAATTATATCTAAGGATCATGTCCTTAAAACTTTTCATCTAACATCAATCACAAGAAAATAATTTCCTTTTAGTGTAATAATTGCCATGGAAGTTAAGTGGGGAAAAGTATCATAATGACACATGATCAAGATTACAAAACTTATCGAAATGTATCTTGTAGTACCACAGAGAATCTATGAGTCAGTATATTCCAAGTAAATTGTGGTGTACAATATAAAAATGAAGAAATCAAATGCATTTGATATAATAGCAAATTAAGAGGAAATTAAGAAACAATCATATTTATTTTAGTATCAAAACAATCAAAAGATGTAGGAATTAATGCATCCAAAGATGTTAAAGTATGAAACTAGAAAGCTTCTGTGAGGCAAATGACATATTCAATAAGACAAATCAGCAATGTACAGATTGGGAAAAAAATCTTCACTAATGTCACATACTGTATAGGGCAAATATCCAAAATATATAAAGAACTCAAGAAGTTAATAACCAATAATAATAATAATAACCTAATCAAATAACGGGGTATAGAACTAAACCAAGAATTCACAACTGAGGATTATCAAATGGCTGAGAAGCACCTAAAGAAATATTCAAAGTCCTTAGTGTTCAGAGAAATGCAAATCTAAACAACCCTGAGATTCCACCTTAAAACAATCAGAATGGCTAAGATCAAAACCTCAGGTGACAACACATGTTGGAGAGGATGTGGAGAAAGCCTAACACTTCTCCACTGCTGGTGGGATTGCAAACTGGTACAACTGCTCTGGAAAACAATCTGGAGGTTCCTCAGAAATCTACCTGAGGACCCAGATATACCACTCTTGGGAGTTTAACCTAAAGATGCCCCATCATGCCACAAGGGCATGTGTTCCACTACATTCATAGCAGCCTTATTTGTGATAGTCAAAAGCTGGAAATAAACCTAAATGTCCAAAGACAGAAGAATGGATACAGAACCTGTAGTTCATTTACACAATGAAATACTACTCAGCTATTAAGAACGAGGATATCCTGAGTTTTGCAGGCAAATGGATGAACTAGAAAATATCATCCTGAATGAGGTAACTTGGACCCAAAAGGACACGCATGGTACTTACTCACTAATAAGTGGATATTA
>NC_034613.1:106784141-106788701 GCF_900095145.1 Mus pahari | reverse complement strand
AAAAAAAAAAAAAGTATAGAATAGCCAAGATACAAAACACAGAACTCAAAAAAGCTCAACAAGCTGAAATGTCCAAATGAGGATGTCTCAGTTCCACTTGGGAGAGAGAAAAAAGCAATCACTCGTGAAGAGGGAGGGAAGGACCTGGGAAGGAAAGTGGACAGAGTGGGGAGGCAGTGGGAGGTGGACAGAGAAACCTCATCTGGTATTGGGTGAGGGAAAAGGACTTAAGCCCTAATGGCCAGCAGAGAGAATAAAAACAGGAAACCTCAGGAAATTGGAGGTTGGGAGAAACCTACTCCCCCTTCTCCAAGAAGGAGGTAAGAGACTCTCAGAACAATTTATTGAGTCTGGGTATTTATTGATTTTGCATATATGACTTCAGTGCTGACCATTTAGGATAGGACAGCCAGTAAGGGGCCTCATCCTTAGGAGAAGTTAGTTTTCCTTTTCCCAGGAAGGGATGGAACCTCTCACAATTTTTTTCCATTAAGCATTTTTAGGTATATTGATGTTGTCATTATTCTGGTCTCATTTATGCAGCTACTTCTAAGAGAGACTGTCTTACCACAGACTTCCTGTTATTTTGTGCCTTATAGTCTTTCCACCCCCTTATCCACAGTGTTCCCTGAGCCCTAAATATTGAAACTTGACAGAAGCTATTTAGAAAAGGCTAAGTCAAGCAAGTGAGTTTTCTGGAGATGGCCCACCCTTTTGCATGGCTGAAGTGGGTGAGCCCTGAGATGGTTCAGGTTCCTCAGAGACCTCATCCCAGGACTTTTTCTTGCTGCTAATATGCCTTTTCTATTATTATTACATAGCCTAAAGATTTATGAGCATCAGTCCACCCTGTTGGGCCAATTTTCTGCAGATAACATAAAGATGTACTCTCAGGTAGTAATGCTGCACAGAAAAACTGATGATTTCACAATTTCTGAAAATGATTTTATAGAACTCTTAATCTGATAGAAATAATTTCAAGCACCCTATATAAAAGCTGCAAATATAGCTCTGTAAATCTTCATGTGTCAAGGGCTAATTGTACTAAGAAAGGAAACTAGGTTTGGAACAAATTTTTGATCAAGAAAAACATTCCTTCTAGGTAAGGAATGAAGCCACTGTCTGGCAATAAATGGTCATAAACTGGGAATGGACAATTTATTGTATGTGCAAGGAAAGAAAATAAATGATGGATTTGTCTATCTCTACAAAACTTCAAAATAATAAGACAAAACCGTGCTAACTTGTGACACAGAAATTATTGCTGACTGTGAGCATACCATTTGTCAATTCTTGATCTTAAAGCACAAGCCATTGCTGTTCTATTCAGAAATTTTTTCCCCTGTGCCCATATCTTCGAGACTTTTCCATACTTTCTCCTCTATAAGTTTCAATGTCTTTGGTTTTATTTGGAGTTCCTTGATCCACTTAGACTTGAGCTTTATACAAGGAAATAAGAATGGATCAATTCGCATTCTTCTACACAATAACCTCCAGTTAAGCCAGCACCATTTGTTGAAAATGCTGTCTTTTTTCCAATGGATGGCTTTAGCTCCCTTGTCAAACATCAAGTGACCATAGGTGTGTGGGTTCATTTCTGGGTCTTCAANTCTATTCCATTAGTCTACCTGTCTGTTGCTATACCAGTATCTTGCAATTTTTGCTTTTTATCACAATTGCTCTGTAATACAGTTTTAGGTCAGGCATGGTGACTCCACCAGAGATTCTTTTATCATTGAGAAGAGATTTTGNTATNCTAGGTTTTTTTGTTATTCCAGATGACTTTGCAAATTGCCCTTTCTAATTGATTGAAGAATTGAGTTGGAATTATGATGGGGATTGCATTGAATCTGTAGATTGCTCACAGTCAGCTATTGGATGGAACACAGGGTCCCCAGTGGAGGAGCTAGAGAAAGTACCCAAGGATCTGTAGGGGACTGCAACACTGTAGGTGGAACAACAACATGAACTAAGCAGTACCCCAGGAGCTTGTGTCTCTAGCTGCATATGTAGCAGAAGATGGCCTAATCGGCCATCATTGGGAAGAGAGGCCCCTTGGTCTTGCAAACTTTATATGCCCCAGTACAGGGGAATGCNAGGGCCAAGAAGTGGGAGTGGGTGGGTAGGGGAACTGGGGGGAGGAGGGTATAGGGGACTTTTGGGATAGCATTTGAAATGTAAATGAAGTAAATACCTAATAAAAAAAATTGGAAAAAAAAGAAATTATTGCTTTAAAGTTATAATGAACTTATGGATCCAGAAGATGGATATTAAATGTTTAGTTAGATATTATCTTAATGGAAATATATGTAAACAATTCTGTTGTAATTTTTTAAACTTTATTGATTTATAAAAAGAACTATTACTTGAATTTACTATGAACTTATGGAATGTAAAAATGCTTAGAAAACCATGTAATCAATTATCCTATTATAATATCATACAACTATCAGGTAAATTATTCTACCTGATAGTTGTATGATACAGTTTTTTAGTAGAAAGATTAAGAAGAGTAGTAAAGTAGTGTGGAGCCCTCTTTCAGCTTAAAAAAAAAGATGTTAAAGTATAGTAAAATTATAACATATTACTGCAAGAAAAGTTGGTATAAATAAATAAAAAGATGCCTCATTTATGAAGTCAATACGTTGTGTTGTTGAGATATTATTATAACTTATAATCACTTTATTAATTTATATTATATTGATCTATGAATTTAATATCATGTCTAAAACTAAATCTCAATGAAGTTGTTGCCGAAATAGAAAATATCATCATAAAATTAATAGTGGATATCATCGATATCATGTAGACAAAACCAAATAGAAAAAAAAATAAAAAGGGCTCATTCTTATTACATATTTTAATACGTTTCAATACTCAATGGTGTTGTGCTAGCATAAGTACAGAGTATAGTTCAACAAAATAATTTGTTAATCACAAAATTGATTATATATATTTATAGTCATTTTTAAAATTTTTATTAGATATTTTCTTTATTTACATTTCAATTGTTATCCCCTTTCCTGGTTTCCCCTCCAGAACTCCCATATACATACCCCCTCCCCTGATTCCATTACAGTGTTCCCCCATTTACCCACTAACCCATTCCCACTTCCCCATTCTGGCATTCCCTACTCTGGGGCATCAAATATTCACATGACCAAGGGACTCTTCTATCACTGAAGCCCCATAAGGCCACCCTCTGCTACATATTCAGTTGGATCCATGATTCCCTCCATGTGTACTCTTTGGTTGGTGGTTTAACTCCCTGAGAGCTCTGGGGGTTCTGTTTGGTTGGTGTTATTGTTCCTCCTGTGGGTTTGGTGTCTGTATATTGGATGGATCCCCAGGTGAGGCAGTCTCTGGATGACCTTTCCTTCAGTCTCTGCTCTACATTTTGTATCTGGATTTCCTCCTGTGAGCTTTTAATTCTACCTTCTAAGAAGCACTACAGCATCAACACTTTGGTCTTCTAAGTTCTTGTGCTTCATGTGGTTTGTGAATTGTGTAGCCACATGCAGCCACACGAACTGGGTTCCTGAGTAGGAGGCCAGAGCTGTAAAGGAGGGAACAAAGAGAGCAGAAATGAGAACAAGACAGATGTCTGATCAAGGCCCAATGTTTACTGAAATTCTGTGCTTATAAAGGGGAAAAGCCCATCTCCAGGCAATCTGATCCACTCTTGATGCCTGACACCAGCCTGTAAGCAATTAGGCTGACAGCGCTAGATTGGCAGAGGTGTCAATAGCTGGGTTGCCTGCTGTCTCAGGAATTTCTCAAGAAGGGAGGTTCAGCCACTCAGCAGGTAACAATGTTTTGGAGCAGAGCATTGGCAGGTGACAGAACAATAGAACCATATAGGTCTGAAGGCTCCACCCCAGGTGGTCTCATTCTCAGTTGCAAGCAAGGTCTGAAACAGCCTGCTTAAGGCTATGGGAGGCTACAGAATTTTATCTTAGGTATTCTGAGAATTTGGACTAATATCCAGCATGTGTGAATGCCATGTACTTTCTTTTGTGATTGGGTTACTTCACTCAGGATGATATTTTTTAGGTCCATACATTTGCCTAAGAATTTCAATAAGTCCTTGCTTTTAGTAGCTGGCAATATTTATTTATAGGTTCAAAACATAGGTAATGCAAGAAAATACACAAATTTTATGTATAAACTTCTTATTGTTTTTGACATATGAAGGATTAAATATCAACTCAAAGTAGCAATAATATGAATAAATCAAAAATTTGATAAGGCTTTTGTTGTATGAAGCACTCTTTTAATCCTACAGTTAAGATGGGTGTGCAGGGAAGAGGAGATCCTGATCTGGTGAGGGAAAAGGGATGAAACCCGGAGGGCCAGCAAAAGAATACAAACAGGCAACCTTGGGAGGAAGGAGCTTGAGGGGACCCTCCAGAATGTACCAGAGACCTGGGAGTTGAGAGACTCTAAAGACTCAAAGGAAGGGACCCTAGTTAGGGTTTTACTGCTGTGAACAGACACCATGACCAAGGCAAGTCTTATAAAAACAACATTTAATTGGGGCTGGCTTACAGGTTCAGAGGT
>NC_034613.1:106780344-106781921 GCF_900095145.1 Mus pahari | reverse complement strand
ACTAATAAGTATCCCCAGATCTCATGTCTCTAGCTGCATATGTAGCAGAAATGTCCTAGTCAGCCATCATTGAGAAGAGAGGCCCCTTGGTCTTGCAAACTTTATATGCCCCATACAGGGGAATGCCAGGGCCAAGAAGTGGGAGTGAGTGGGCAGGGGAGCAGGGCAGGGGGAGGCTATAAGGGACTTTTGGGATAGCATTTGAAACATAAATGAAGAAAATATCTAATAAAATATTTTTTTAAAAAAAAGAGAAATATTGTACAATATATACAAAGAACTCAAGAAGTTAGACTCCAGAGAACAAAATAAGCCTATTAAAAATATGGTACAGAACTAATCAAAGAATTTTCAACTGAGAAATTTCAAATGGCTGAGAAACACCTCAAAAAATGTTCAACATCCTTGATCATCAGGGAAATGCAAATCAAAACAACCCAGAGCTTCTACCTCACATGAGTCAGAATGGCTAAGTTAAAAATCTCAGGTGACAGTAGGTGGTGGCAAGGATATGGAGAAAGAGGGGATGGCAAGCCTGTACAACAACTCTGTAAATCAATTTGGTGGTTCCTCAGAAAATTGGACATAGCATTACCTGAGGCCCTAGGTATACTACTTCTGGGCATATACCCAGAAGATGCCCCAATATATAATAAGGACACATGTTCCACTATGTTCATAGCAGCAGTATTTATAATTGTCAGGTTTGTGAAGAACTCAGATGTTCTTCAACAGAGGAATGGATAAAGAAAATGTAATACATCTACACAATGAGGTATGCTCAGAAGGCTATTTCATACATCACAGAGACTGAAAGCAATAGTTTTAAATGCTAGTAGTCATTGCAAGTGGTAGTGAGGTGACTAGGTGCATTGAGTTGGTGTCACTTCCTTAAAAGATCTTTATATAAAATGCTCTCCAAAATGTAGTGGACAGACTGTATCAAAAAAACAAAAACAAAAACAAAAACAAAAAAACAAAAGGGAGGGAGAGGGCGGCCTGGAGAAGCTACACAGCTTCTGGGAAAGATCCCTTTTCTGGTTCCAGTCATCCAGCACCTTTCCTGCCCAAGGAGGGGTGTCTGCCAGGGAGCAGTCTCCAGTCCTGAACCATTAGGAAGGCCATATTTGCTCCAGTGCACTGCCAGGGAGAGGGCAGCCTGCAGAAGCAGCACAGCTTCTGGGAAAGATCACATTTCTGGCTCAGGTCACCCAGCACCTTTCCTGCGCAAGGAGGGGTATCCACCTGGGAGGAGTCTCAAGGCCTGAGCTGGAAGGAGAGCCATCTTTGCTCCAGGTAACTTAGCCTCCAGTCTGCACTACCAAGAGTGTGAACCTCAGAAGCTACACAGCTTAGGGACAGACAGAAGCAACCTAACTTCTAGGACAGACCCTGTTTCAGGCTCCAGAAATTTGGGCACCTTCCTTGCCAGAGGAAAATGGCCACCTGTGAGGGCTCTGTCTGCCAGCGCAGGTGAGAGAGTCATATTGTGTCCAGGGTCCCTCAGTGGCTAGTCTGTGCAGGTGAGTGAATAAACTGCAGAGGCAACACATCTTCTGGGACAGGCCCTGTTTTGG